>NC_084739.1:56175334-56472834 GCF_033978785.1 Entelurus aequoreus
TCCAAAAACAATTTGAAATGTGGACTCGTCAGTCCACAGAACACTTTTCCACTTTGCATCAGTTCCATCTTAGATGAGCTTGGGCCCATCGAAGCCGGCGACGTTTCTGGGTGTTGTTGATAAATGGCTTTCGCTTTGCATAGTAGAGTTTTAACTTGCACTTACAGATGTAGCGACCAACTGTAGTTACTGACAGTGATTTCTGAAGTGTTCCTGAGCCCATGTGGTGATATCCTTCACACACTGATGTCGCTTTTTGATGCAGTACCGGCTGAGGGATCGAAGGTTCGTAATATCATCGCTTACGTGCAGTGATTTCTCCAGATTCTCTGAACCTTTTGATGATATTACAGACCGTAGATGGTGAAATCTCTAAATTCCTTGTAATAGATGGTTGAGAAATGTTGTTCTTAAACTGTTCGACAATTTGCTCACGCATGTGTTCACAAAGTGGTGATCCTCGCCCTATCTTTGTTTGTGAATGACTGAGCATTTCACGGAAGCTGCTTTTATGCCCAATCATGGCACCCGTCTGTTCACCTGTGGGATGTTCCAAATAAGTGTTTGATGAGCATTCCTCAACTTTCTCAGTCTTTTTTGCCACTTAAGCCAGCTTTTTTGAAACATGTTGCAGGCATCAAATTCCAAATGAGCTAATACTTGCAAAAAATAAAGTTTTCCAGTTCGAACGTTAAGTATCTTGTCTTTGCAGTGTATTCAATTGAATATAGGTCGAAAAGGATTTGCAAAACATTTTATTCTGTTTTTATTCATGATTTATACAATGTGCCAAATTCACTGGTTTTGGGTTTTGTAGTACTGTTTTTTCATTGACATAATTCGGTGTAAAAACCATTACCAGTAGGCTAGACTATTGTAATGGTCTCCTTGCAGGTCTTCCCAAAAAAACTGTCAGGCAGCTACAGCTTGTTCAGAACGCTGCTGCTAGAGTTCTAACAAAGACCAAAAAATGTGAGCACATTACACCAATTCTTAAATCCTTACATTGGCTCCCTGTACATCAGAGAATAGATTTCAAAATCCTCCTGCTCACATATAAATCACTACATGGTCTAGGGCCCAAGTATATCACTGATATGCTCCCACTATATACGCCCTCTAGATCACTAAGATCTTCTGAGACCAATCTGTTAGCGGTTCCAAGAGTAAACTCAAATCAAGGGAGATCATCATTCAGTCACTATGCAACACATAGCTGGAATAAACTTCCTGAAGATGTCAGACTCTCCCCAACTCTCACTACTTTTAAAACTAGACTGAAGACTTTTATGTTCACCTTAGCTTTCAGCTAAATCTTTTAATCTTTTAACTTTTAACGTCTGCACTGTTTTTATTTTTATTGTCTGCATTTTAATTTTGCTTTTATTTTCTTTCATTTCACTTTGTTGTCTGTGAAGCACTTTGAGTCTGCCTTGTGTATGAAAAGCGCTATACAAATAAAGTTGCCTTGCCTTGCCTAAAAACCACAGTAAATTTTTAAGGTAACATTTTGGCGACTGAGCTGCAAGTTCTTTTTTTTACTTAAAATCTACAGATTTTGTTTTACAGTGTACAGGTGTCTCATTGTGGCCTGATGGCCATTTATTTTCAGCACAGTTAAAAAGTGTATTAATTCAATAATCAGAGGTGGGACCAAGTCATTGCTTTGCAAGTCACAAGTAAGTCTCAAGTCTTTGCCCTCAAGTCTCGAGTCAAGTCCCGAGTCAAGACAGGCAAGTCCCGAGTCAAGTCCAAAGTCAAGACTGGAAAGTCTCAAGTCAAGTCACAAGTCCTGCATTTTGAGTTTCGAGTCCTTTAAAGTCCTTTTAACCACAGACTAATATTTTTACACAGATTGTGTATGCTTTTAACCGCTGTATTTATTTATTAAAACAAGTGCATTTGAAATAGCAGGAAAAAAAATAGTACTGACATTGCAATTCATAATAGCACTATTAACCAGTCATTTTAATAGTTTAAACAATTTTAAACATTTAACTCATTCCTTTACAGAATAAACACATTTGCAAAAACAAGTGCAACTGTACTTATTTGTACAAAAGTGTTAACATTGTATTTCCATGGCATATTGCATTGTAACTACTTCCACTGCAGTTTCTATTCTGTTCTTACCTTATCTCATTGATCTCATCTCATACTGTATGTGTGTTTATGCGTGCGTACACATGAAAAACATAACAAATACATGAACATAACAATGAACAGAGTTGTACTTTTTAGATGTCAGGGCCCTATGCAATATGTACACATATTCTTAATATAGTATACATTTTAACTGACCTTTATTTGACTATGTTTGTCTTTTTGTAGGTGGCTAAAATATGCGGTGCTGCTGACCGCCGTCTAACGTTATGTTACTGTGTGTGATACATTGACTAACGTAACGTTAAGTATAGGTACCTCATGCAACCCTGCTTAAAAAAATCACTTGACAAAAAGTATGAATAAGGAAGCAAACTGCAGTGGACGCAACATATTGCTGTGTTTGAAATGATGTTATAACCATAGACATCTTATAAGTAGACGCAGTATTGGTTGCGGTGACGCGAGCAAATTGCATCTTGAAGTGGTGATGAGGAGCCGGCGAGCAGCCTAAACTGACAGTTGACAGGTAGAAAACAAAGATGTTCAGCGTTTTCCTGCTCAAATGAGCGGACTGTTGAAAATAGGAATCGGGGGATTACTTTTCACAAGTAAGATTTAACATTAATGTACTTTTGGTTGTATTTTATGAAAATAACATTACCACAGAGTTAAGAAGGAGCAAAGATCTTCAATATTTGTATGTGAAAATCACAAACAAATCTTCTGGGGGAGGATGACCCCCCTACAGGGGTTTGGTTTACAAACTTTCAGCCCCACCTAAAACAAAATTCACCAGTCGCCACTGATTATGATGCATTCTCATTTTAGGCAAAATATAAGACAATACTTTCTTAACAGTATAATTGTAACCAGGAATAAGTCTTCAAGTAACAATATTCAAATACTAACATTGTTGGGTAAGACAGCATTTGGATTTATTCTGAATCCAGTGAAACAGATTGGTGGTTTTAGCTGATATAAAGACTTTCAGGTGTTTATATATGTTTAAGTATTTGGCAGACGCTTTTATCCAAAGCGACATACATAAAAAATACATATATAACAATCACTGTAAACATTATCATTTAAGGGAAGAATGTAATACAAAATATCAATACAAAGTGTCAAGACAGAATAAACTCTCTGCTGCTGCAGCAACAGAGATACGGTCTATAAGATATATAGATATTTAATGTATTCATACATTGTTTATGTAGGATATACGCATGTATATATAACGTAATGTGTTCATTGGTTGTCCTGCAATTTGATTGGCTGAATGCTGTGTGATGAAAACAATGTAGATCTAATTTGATTGGCTGTTGTACTGAGAGCACACACGCTGACACGCAGCACACACGCTGATAGACAGACATGTACAAAATGAAAGCTACGGAGCGCTCCCAAATAACTTTTTAAACTTTTGGTTTTGGGGAAAGTAGCAAGTCATGTCAAGTCAAAAGGCTCAAGTCCAAGTGAAGTCACAAGTCATTGATGTTAAAGTCTAAGTCGAGTTGCAAGTCTCTTTACATTTTGTCAAGTCGAGTCTAAAGTCATCAAATTCATGACTCGAGTCTGACTCGAGTCCAAGTCATGTGACTCGAGTCCACACCTCTGTCAATAATATTAAAATATACCAGTGCTCCGATTTCTGCATTTTCTGACCTGTGACGTCTGCGGATATTTTCATATAGAATATAAATGTTTAATTTAGTGGACAAAATTAAACATTAACATTAAACAAAACATTTAGTCCGCACGACAACATGTACGACCCGAAGAATGAAAATGCTATGTTATTCGTTGTATTAACCAGCACAGGTTACTACACACACCTCCGGTCTCATCTGAAGAAACTAAAGTGCCTTGTTAACCTTTTCGTTTTGCGACAATGTGCCTTCAACTGGAAAGAAGTATCTCTTCGTATGTGCCAACCACTTCGAAAAGTTCTGCTTCACAAACCTGCGGCAATATGAAGACAGATTTTTCCAAAAGTTGCTTTTAATGGCGGATTGGCAATGTTTGGATGACACATTAGCAATGTTAGCTGAATTTGTAGTGTAGCTTGTAGCTTAGCCTTCTAATGTAGGACAACAGCTTCACCAAACTCTGGAAATATAAGGAATGATTCTCCTGATAACTCATTTTAAGGATAAGATTAATGGGGCGACAGACATGATGCGAAGCATTGAGATGCGTTCATTTCAAGCCTTTCTTCTCAAGTTTCTTCTTCTCCTCTCTGGCTCGTACATAGTTGGATGCTAAAATCCGTCACTGTTGCCATTGATGTTGCAGCTCAAAAGTTGAATACACTGATATTTTCCAGTATTTTGCAGGAAGCTTCTCTTTCAAACTACAAATATGGCCGCCGGGGTGGGGACGAAGGTTCAGTCAGCGTGAGGGGGCGGGGTGAGGAGGGGTTCATTTGCATGGATGCATGTATTGGTGTATCTTTAAAGGGGAACTGCACGTTTTGGGGGAATTTTGCCTATCATTCACAATTATTATGAAAGACCTAAAGATATAGATCTAAAGCCCGCTTACATTTGAGCCTAAGGGAGCCGCACAATTCTGCCAACATCCAAACATCTCCATTGAGGTTTTATATATAATGATGTAAGTATATATGTATATATGTAATGTAGTAACAGGTGCATTTATTTACGTATTTTGATTATTTTAAGCCTATGCGGGGCAGTAATTTAAAAAACGCATCTTGACGTTTGCTTTTTTTTTTCTTCATCACTGATTATTACTAACTGCAGACTTCATGAGAGCCAACAATGTTCCCATTTAGATGAATAATGACTTATAATCCTCACGAAGAAATGGGGTGGAGGGGGGACCAAGTTTCTTTCCGTGTCGTCCTTGCCAGTTTCAGGTCCTAAATGGCTGTCAAAGTGTACCAACTTGTCAGACTACCTACTCTGACTTCTTTTGTCCAGGTGAGATGCATGATTTATGATCTAGAATAAACTTACAAGGAGCAAGGAAATGAGGAAGCAGTAGAACACTCGATAATGTACACATGTGCACACAAGCTTGGGATCACAGTGCCGCTAGAAATAGTTTGTCTGTGTTAGCGCTTATGATAATATCAGTAATACTTGGTTAATATTCAACTCACAAAATGTAAATGGAGTATTTTTGGCGCTTTTTGTTGATTTATTGATTGAATTTTATGGGCAAAATTGTAAAGCTCCCATTGGCACTGCTGAAAGCGAACTTTTATTTACATTTATTATTTAGAATGCATTAAAAAAATGCCATCCATCGTCATGTCTTTCATAATAACTGTGAACGATATGCAAAATTCCAAAAAAGTTCCCCTTTAACTTCTTCAGCCTACATTACAGAAGTGTGTCATGCATGTGAGTTGCAAAGAGTAGATCTTATTTCATTGACTTACCTTCACCACGTCTGCAGAGAGATGAGACTGAGTCTCCTTCAGTCGAGAAATTGAGCTGTGGCTCAGCCCTCCTACCACCGCCATTAAAGTGTTGAAGTTCTGCAGCTGCCGAAGTTTCTGTTGGAACGCAGTGATTTGTGTGAAACACCCAAAACCCTAGACAAAATTGTCATATCCCAATAAGTTGTATTAGGTTCCAGTATCAACATGAGACTTCCATACTGTAGCTGGCGACCAACTGTTCCGTTGCACACTTGCTGGCTTTGGTTGTGCTTTTATTTTTGCATTTTCTTGTTTCTGTTACACTTGCTGACACAACCCTTGGCGGGATCGAACCAACACCCCCTTCCACAAAAGGCAGAAGTGTCTACAGTTACATCACCAGAGATGTATCCAAGACTTGGTGAATTCTGTTGTTGTATTCTCTCAATGATGACAGAGCATATATCTTAAAAAATTGTCAACATTTTACAGACTACTTCCGTATTGAACTTGTTCAATATGTCTTATTTTTGAATACATGTTTAGTTTGTTGTATTAAGACAAGTTTTGAAAGTAGGATTTTCTACCCCGACCTGTTTCCACTTTTGTCTACAGTCTTGAACTTGTCAAAGAGTCTTATCCCTGCCATGTTGGTATAGCTTGATTAAAGATTCTGTTTGCATAGTGTGGTTAGCGATAACACTCCGAGCAAACCAGCAATGCAGTCAATACCTCTTATTTACTTCCTAATCAAGTAGTATCTGCAAGCAGGCTGGGAAGAGCACTGCAGGCCTAAGGGCGAGGTTGTACGGTTTAGTCATGACGTGTTCCTCACCAGCCTTACAGCGTAGTCTTCAAATACCTGTACAGCTTGTGGGCCTGGATCTCTCAATGAACTCCGGGGGGGGCAGTTATTTGGATGTTAATCCTGCGGCCCCAGCCCCTCAAGTCCACAGCCTTCGCCCCTAGCCTTTGGTTGCTATCTGGCAAGGCCACACACCTCTCTTCCAGTGCTTGAGTATGCAGAATATTCAGTTCAGCATTGTTTTGAGCGTTTGTTTTCTGTTGTCTTTGTTCTGTCCAATCTAGATTCCATCAATCTATCCAATGTTTATACCGCATATCCTCATTTAGGTCGTTGGTTAGCTCGAGCCTATCCCAGCTGACTTCGGGCAAGAGGTGGAGTACACTGTAGACTGCTCGCCAGCCAATTGCAGTGAACATACAGACAAACAACCATTTACACAATCATAACTATGGACAGTTTAGAGCAGGGGTGTCAAACGTACGGCCCGCAGGCCGTTTTGGGCCCGCAAACATTTTTTATCCGGCCCGCAAGATGAGTTTGCAAAGTATAAAAATTAGCTGACATTTTTTAATAAAAGAAACTGCTGTTCCAAACGTGTCCACTGGATGTCGCAATAGCAATTGCTTGAATTCCCTGACTTCAGAGGGGGCGGAGCTATATGTCGTTTGTCAACACTTTCGTATTTGGACTCTATGTACTACGTTGCTTATTAATGATAGTATACAAAATGTGGATTGCTAAGTTCATGCTTTGGTTGTCAAATATGTTGGTAATGTAACCTGTTACATTTATACCCAAATAAATGCTTTTGATAATCTCATGTTATACTTATAACTGGGAGGCATATTTGACTGATGAACATAATCACATCATTTCTTCAGAAAATATAAATGACCACAAATGAAGATAGACTATTTATTAACCACAATATGTCAGTGTAAAAAAACAACAACATGATTTCTACATTTTCAGAATGTGTTTGGTCTATTTTTAAACAAAAAAACTATCTGAAGTTGTCTTTATTTTCATGCCATGATTTTCCCACTTGGGAATAGATTTTCCTCCATGTGGCCCCTGAGCTAAAATGAGTTTGACAGTTTAGAGTCTTTCATTAACCTAACATGCATATTTTTGGAATGAAGAAGGAAGCCTGAGTACGAGGAGAAAACCCACACACACGCACAGGGAGAACACGTAAACTCCACGCTTTTTTTTTAACATTTTGGCAGAGACATTTATGCAAGGCTTGAAAAGGGGTTGGATGAAGCAGATGCTTATAATATCCCAACCCCTCTCACTCATTCCACATTTAACATAAACAATATGATACAAGAACAATACTATACAAACAAAAACAAGAAAAGCTCCTGTACACTAACAATACAATAGTACCACTGTTGCTTTGAGACAAGACAAGACAAGACAAGACAAGGCGAGACAAAACACACACACACACACACACACACACACACACACACACACACACACACACACACACACACACACACACACACACACACACACACACACACACACACACACACACACACACACTCACACACACACATACACGGGCCCAAACACTCTCTGACCATACACCTCTCTCCCATCGCTCTGTGCTGAGGGCATCACTCTCTTTCCTCCACGTACTTCTTCAGTACTTCTTTTTTAAACAGTCTTTTAAATTGAATCATGTTAGAACACGTTTTTAACTCTTCCCCTAAGTTGTTCCCCAGACTGACTCCACACACTGAAATGCACATTGATTTTAAAGTTGTTCTAAATTTAGGCAAATATAATTTGTTGTTTCCTCTTAGACTGTACCTATGGTGAGCATCTCTATCCTGGAATAGGTTCTGTATATTGGATGGTAGAGAGTTTTGGGATGCCCTAAACATAATTTGAGCAGTTTTAAATTTGATCACATCGTGCAGTTTAAGTTGCTTTAACTCCACGAATAGTGGATTTGAATGATGTCTGTAGTGAGCATTGGACACAATCCTAATGGCCTTTTTCTGCAGAGTCACGTCACAGCTAGAGACAGCGAATGAGCGTCGTCAACGTGCAACACACACACAGCCAGCCGACAGCGTTGTTACTTTTCCTGAACAGCAATCTGAGACTTGAGTAAAGTGTGACGTGTGACGACATATCTCGAGTACACTAAAGGTGTGATGGTGTCAGACATTTTTGTAGATAATTTTTCCAAGTTCATTTTCTCAGGGAACTGTCTTTCGTATGCAGGTTTATTGGACAAGGAAATCCTAGTTTATTGTGATAAGGAAATTATTGACTTTGCTTCAGAGAAGTGTTATAAGTTTACTTCCACAAAGAGGTTTGAAACATAACATTGTTATGAATAATTGTTTTTTTAAGCTTTTTCTACCAAGACTTTTTTTTTGAGGAATAAGAAAAGTGAAAATGTGTATATTTTTGTTTATATTTAATTTATTTTTCATATTTATGTTATTTATTTTAATTTTACTTTTATTATATATTGACCTCAATAAATGTGGTATAAATTGTCTGTATTTGTCTTGTGATTTGTCTTAAATAATAACAATAGTAATAATATTTTTGACTGACAAAAATTGCCAATAAGAAATTAATGGTATCGGTATCTGTATTGGTATCGATGAAAATGCAAGAAAAAGTATTGGTATCGTATCGAATCCTAAAAGTGTGGTATCGCCCATCCCTAGACCGTATTAGAGTAGTATTAGTATTAGAAATAAATAATGTATTCATATGATATCAGTGACACCCCCACCGAAGAGTAGCCAACAGACACGCATTTTAACACCTAAACACGCCCTCACGCCTCGCCTCTCTCTCTTCAGCCTTGACACCGCGGCCACACCCCCCCGTGCATGGCCGGTCACTTCACCCGCTCGTCTCGCAAACGCACATGGCATGATGACGTGCCCAAAAATCGAGCTGCAACAATGCATTAAGGCTGACTGTTGCAACGCATTGGACATTTTCTAGCATCCTCCTGCATTCGTGGACTTGCATTTTGGGGACGAATCATTAGTGAGGGGCCCACACTTTCTGGCCAGTAATCAACCGGCTTTCTCTCCCCGGCAATGGGGTACTCTACCGGAAGTTTTGCCACATCTTTCACAAACTGTAAGGTTCCTCCAAGGCGAGCGGCATGTTGGGTGTTGATTTATATACAAAAGTAAACATTGACATGTGCAAAGGCAGTAATATGATAAAACAAGACGGCAGCTAAAGAAAGACTTCCCCTTTGATCCCTTCTTTATCACACAGGAAAAATCCGCCAGGTGAACGGCTGATTTTAATACTTCCGGCGCTGATGCTAGGTTCACAACGGCGCTTTGACGGCGCTTTAAAGCGGCATGCAAAGCGGCATTCAAAGCGGCATGCAAAGCGGCATGCAAAGCGGCATGCAAAGCGGCATGCAAAGCGGCGTTAAAGCGTAACAAAGCGTGATTAAAGGAGGGTCGTAATGGATCGTGGGAAAGCTTGTAGTGAAGCGGGACATGCGGCAAGTTCACCAAAAATTTTTAAAGGGTTTAAAAAAATTCGGCTCTCTGTCAAGAATGGAATAAAGCGCCGAAAGCGTGACAAAGCTCAGCAAAGCTTGACTCAAAGCGTAGGAAAGCCTAACAGATCTTGGTTCAAAGCGCGGACCCCAGTCTACAACTACAAATAGAAAGTGACTGTGATATTGATTAGTGCCATTGAAACTTTATGTAAAACCAACACAGGATTACAAATCCATTCTCTTTTGCATCATTGCCTTTTTTTATACGATGATCATTGTTTCTGTACTTCTGTGAGTTTGCTGTTTGATGTTACAGTTTGACATTACTGTCTATAATTTTTCTGTATGAAAATGTAAACAAAAATGGTTCTTAACTTTCTACTTTGTGGACAATGTTGATCCACTCCCTTGTATCATCTCATACAACATAATGTACCCTTTGTCATATGAACCCCACATTATGTAACCTGATTGGTGAACAGTGATACTATTTGTGCTTTTTTGTTTGGTCAAGTTTGTTGCTTGCTGTACATGTTGATAACATCTTCCTTAATAATAAAGAGAATATGTTACGTTTAAAAGAAATGCCTTTTATTATTGTCAACTAGCATAAGAAATGAAAGATAGATATTTATTTAGATGACAAAGAAATGAAGATATAAAACATAATACAACGGGAAAAAAAGAGAAATTGAAAAAATAAATGAATATAAAAAATGTGTACAAAACAGTATACTGAGTTTTTCACATTTTTTTTTACTTATTTGTTTATCATATTTCTCTTTTTTATTACATTATGTGTTTTATCTTGTATATAATAAAACAAAAAGAGAAATCAAATAAATAGATAAATCTAAAAAATGTGGGGAAAACTTAGTATACTGAGTTTTTCACTTTTTTTTTAACTTCCATCCATCCATCTTCAACCGCTTATCCGGAATCGGGTCGCGGGGACAGCAGCTCCAGCAAAGACCCCCAGACTTCCCTCTCCAGAGCAACATTTGCGACTTCCTCCTGGGGAATCCCGAAGCGTTCCCAGGCCAGAGAGGAGATGTAATCCCCCCATCTGGTCCTTGGCCTGCCGCGGGGCCTCCTCCCAGTGGGACGTGCAACGAGGACCTCCCTAGGGAGACGCTCGTGAGGCATCCGCACGAGATGCCCGAACCACCTAAGCTGGCTCCTTTCCAAGCGAAGGAGCAGCGGCTCTACTCCGAGTCTCTCTCGGGTGACTGCACTTCTCACCCTATCTCTAAGGGAGATGCCAGCCACCCTTCTGAGGAAACTCATTTCGGCCGCTTGTATCCGCGATCTTATTCTTTCGGTCATTACCCACACTTCATGACCATAGGTGAGAGTAGGAATGTAGATAGCTCGGTAGACCGAGAGCTTTGCCTTCTGGCTCAGCTCCCGTTTCGTCACAACAGTGCGGCAGAGAGACTGCAATACTGCCCCAGCTGCTCCGATTCTCCGGCTGATTTCCTTCTCCATCTTTCCCTCACTCGTGAACAAGACCCCGAGATACTTAAACTCCTCCACCTGGGACAGAGTCCTGTCCCCTACCCGGACTGTACAAACCATCGGTTTCCTGCTGAGAACCATGGCCTCAGATTTGGAGATGCTGATCCTCATTCCAGCCGCTGAACACTCGGCTGCGAACCGATCCAGTGAGAGCTGAAGGTCACGAACCGAAGGTGCCATCAGGACCACATCATCTGCAAACAGCAGTGACGCAACCTTTAGCCCCCCGAGACGTATACCCTCTCCGCCATGGCCACGACTCCGCCTAGAAATCCTGTCCATGAAAATCACAAACAGGATAGGTGACAGAGCGCAGCCCTGGCGGAGACCAACCCCCACTGGAAACGGATCCGACTTACATCCAAGCACCCGGACACAACTCTCGCTTTGGTTGTACAGAGATTGGATGGCCCTCAACAGGGTTCCCCTCACTCCGTACTCCCTCAGCACCTCCCACAAGATCTCCCGAGGGACGCGGTCATACGCCTTCTCCAAATCCACAAAACACATGTAGACTGGATAGGCATACTCCCAGGCCCTCTCCAGGATTCCCGCAAGCGTAAAGAGTTGGTCAGTTGTTCCACGACCAGGACGGAATCCACATTGCTCCTCTTGAATCTGAGGTTCGACTATCGGCCGGACCCTCCTTTCCAGTACCTTGGCGTAAACTTTCCCAGGGAGGCTGAGTAGTGTGATACCCCTGTAATTAGCACACACCCTCTGGTCCTATCAGGGAGGGTGTGTCTGATGTATTTGGGTTCAGGAGTTCCTCAAAGTGCTCTTTCCAACGCCCCACGACTTCCTCACTTGAAGTCAGCAAAGTCCCATCCTTGCCGTACACAGCTTGGATGGTTCCCTGCTTCCCCCTCCTGAGGTGCCGTATGGTCTTCCAGAACAGCTTTGGTGCCGCCCGATAGTCCTTCTCCATGGATTCCCCGAACTGCTCCCACACCCTCTGCTTAGCCTCGTCCACAGCCACGGCCGCTGCCCTTCGGGCCCGTCGGTACCTTGCAACTGCCTCCGGAGTCCCCTGGGATAACATACCCCGGTAGGACTCCTTCTTCAGTCGGACGGCTTCCCTGACCACCACTGTCCACCAGGGTGTTCGAGGGTTACCGCCCCTTGAGGCACCTAAGACCTTCTGGCCACAGCTCGCATCTGCAGCTTTAGCAATAGAGGCTTTGAACATTGCCCATTCCTGTTCAATGTCCCCAACCTCCACAGGGATGGCAGAGAAGTCCCGCCGGAGGTGGGAGTTGAAGTCCTTCCGGACAGAGGACTCCTCCAAACGTTCCCAGTTCACCCGCACTACACGCTTGGGTTTGCCAGGTCTGTCCAGAAGTTTCCCCCGCCATCTAACCCAACTCACCACCAGATGGTGATCAGTTGACAGTTCAGCCCCTCTCTTCACCCGAGTGTCCAAAACATACGGCCTCAGATCAGCTGATACGATTACAAAATCGATCATTGATCTTTGGCCTAGGGTGCTCTGGTACCAGGTACACCTATGAGCATCCTTATGCTTGAACATGGTGTTTGTTATCGCAAGTCCGTGACTAGCACAGAAGTCCAATAACAATCCACCACTCAGGTTCAGATCAGGGAGACCGTTCCTCCCAATCACGCCAGTCCAAGTATCACTGTCATTGCCCACGTGCGCGTTGAAGTCCCCCAGCAAGACTATGGAATCCCCTGCCGGCGCCCCATACAGGACCCCATGCAAGGTATCCAAGAAGGCTGAATACTCTGAACTCCTGTTTGGTGCGTATGCACAAACAACAGTCAGAGTTTTCCCCCCTCCAACCCTAAGGCGAAGGGAGGCGACCCTCTTGTCCACTGGGGTGAACTCCAACGTACAGGCACTCAGCCGGGGACTCGTGAGTATCCCCACACCCGCCTGTGCCCTCACACCCTGAGCAACTCCAGAAGTGAACAAGGTCCATCCCTTGTCCAGGAGTGTGGTTTCAGAGCCCTTGCTATGCGTAGAGGTAAGCCCCACCAGATCCAACCGGTAGCGCTCCACCTCTCGCACCAGCTCAGGCTCCTTCCCCACCAGCGTAGAGACGTTCCACGTCCCGAAAGTCAGCCTCTGCTGCCCCGAATTGGTCCGTCCGGAGCCTCCACTTTCACCGCCATCCACTTGGCAGCGCACCCGACCCCACTGGTTCCGACCGCGGGTGGTGGGCCCACGTGGCAGAGAAGATGGTGTGTCCACGTAGCTTCTTCGGGCTGTGCCCGGCCGGGCTCCGTGGCAAGCCCGGCCACCAGGCGCTCGCTGACGAGCCCTACCTCCGGGCCTAGCTCCGGAGGAGGGCCCCGGGCTTCCTCCGGGCCGGGTAACGCATCCTCTTTTAGGGTAGTTCATGGGGGGTATCGTAACCCTGATGGGGGGGGCATTCGGGTGCTACACCTTGCCCAAGGGTGACCCGGAACTATGTAAGGCAGGGGCGTTCAACTCCCTGAGGCTTAATACAAGCCCACATACCTGTTTTTTTTTTATTTTTTATTTTTTTTTATTTTTTATTTTTATTTTTATTTTTTTTAACTTGTTTATCATATTTCTCTTTTTTATTACATTATGTGTTTTATCTTGTATATAATAAAACAAAAAGAGAAATCAAATAAATAGATAAATCTAAAAAATGTGGGGAAAACTTAGTATACTGAGTTTTTCAAATTTTTTTCTTATTTTTTTGTCATATTTCTCTTTTTTATTATATTATGTGTGCGCACGCAATTTATTCATCAAATTCACAAAATAATAATCGCATCAAAGCATAATAAAGTTCAATAAAGCGTAATAAAACGTATCAAAGCGTGATTTAAAGCGTATCAAAGCGGGATCAAAGCGGCATCAAAGCGTGAGGAACGGTAACAAAGCGGGAAAGAATTCGTATCAGAGCGTATCAAAGCATAACATTACTTCGGAGATCGGGATATTCGTGGAAAAATTGACAAAAATGACGGCGCTTTGCTCGCCGCTTTAAAGCGCGGCAAGCACCGTTGGTGTGAACCAGGCATGACGTAAACTGACTCGCGTCCCATATGTGACCATAGGATGAACAAATATAGTTGTTCATCTTATAACTAAACAAAAATGTTCCGTTACTTCTAATAACTAATTATTATAGTGGCCATAAACAATTAGCGTCTACAACAGGGGTGCTCAAAGTGCGGCACAGGGGCCATCTGTGGCCCGTGAATCGTTTACAAAAAAAACAAACTAGGACTGTCAATGCTAACACGTTTAGGCATGTGATTAATAAAAAAAACCAATGATCAAGTTACCATAAATTAATGATGATGATGCCGGAAGGCAGCACACATTTTGCACAGTGTTAGAGCGATGTACTCTGCACTCACTTTCGCTTCAAAATAAACCTTGATGGGACTTTAAATAAAACTAGTCAGTATTGCAGCGACAAACTTTCTTATCATTAGCACACATCAAGTTTAAAATAGCATCTTAAAGCAAAACATTGATGCGAGGAAAGCGCAGCTAGCATGAATGCTACTTAAATAGGTTTGCCAAACGTCCCTTGAAAAATGGAATTGTCCCGCATTTAGAAACAAAAATACGCATTCCGTATTGAGCTGTTATAGGACGCACTTTGTCGAGTATTTTTATTTATTTCAATCCTCAATCCTCAGGATTGAGGATTGAGGAAACCCCTCATGAAACAGGCCTGTAGAGATGAAATAGTCTTGTGATTTTTTCCCACACATACATATATATATACATATATATATGTATATATATATATATATATATATATATATATATATATATATATATATATATATATATATATATATATATATATATATATATATATATATATATATATACAGTATATATATATATGACTTCACTATAACTATCCGATCTTTGCCATGTTAATTTGTTTATCGCAGTGTTTTAGCCTTGTTGAGGTGGAAAAAGTTGCAAATGAGATCTGTTTATTTGTGGGGATGCTCATAGGTTGTGCATAGCATACAACAAACTGTTGAGGACATCCCTATTGTGTTAGGCCGTCAAAGTTAGAGCTTATCCATAGATACTAACCAAACAACACAAATGTTCCTCATTTGCGTACTAAGTATAATTGAATTATGCAATGAACAATGCAGTGAAGAAGGTGCACTTGTGAATAAAGTACAGGAAATAGGCAGGGATTACCTGAGCCACATGAATGTATTTAGTGATGACTTCTGCTCTGGTTGGAGGTGTTAGCTTGCTCAGGACCATAAGTTGAACCCACTGTGAAACGCCGTTGAACAGAGCAATGGAACGTTCCAGTGTTGGGTTGTCCACCAGGCAGCCATGGACCACATAGCTCTTGTAATCAGGGAACTAAACACAAAATGGAAGCACAGTTGAGGGATTTCCGTAGGAATGAGTCATACTTGTATTCCTAGTGGGAAAATGAGGCAGTAAGAGATAGCGTACCGATATCCTCCTGAAGGATTTGAACTCCAGGAAAGTCAGGTGTTCAGCCAGCTCAATGGGCTTAAGGTGGTCAAACAGCAGAGAAGCTTTGCCTTTCTTCATCTGCTTTTTACGCTGGGTCACCTTACGCATCCAGTCGTACGAAGGACTGCAACAACCAATCAAAACGCGCAAAACCAGTCAACTGAGTTTTATTTCAATAGCAGCAATTCACAAGAAAAGTAACGACAAGGCGTTTTACACTCGAATCAGGTCTATAGAACCGTGCCCTTCATTATATTACATGATTGGCGATAGAGGCAAAGAATCAATGCACTAGGCCCGCAGGGCTATTCAACTACACAATGAAGAGAGCCACAGATTCAAAAGCCCAAGGGCTCAGGGGCCGGACATCGAAATGTAGATGTTTTGTCAGAAAATGCCTCTGTAAATTGTATTCCTTTGAAACTGCGTTTATTTATTTGCAAAGTAAACACATCGGCTTTCACACTGCACAGTCAAAACATTTATTATTCTGCCCTTGCTACTTGTTACCAGCGTGTGCAGCTCAACCGACAGCTAATAGCATGAAGAAACAAGCTCCAGAAGTTTTGTTGAGGGCTAATATTCTTTATTTTGAAATATTTTCTTTCCTCAGTTTTATCTTTTTACACTTCTTCCTTAATTTAGGTTTGTAAGATACAAACATGAAATTAACATTACAAAAGTTAAACGTCAATTGTGTATTTTCATAAATAAAATAGAAGGTTTAGTGTTAAGATATTCACACAATAAACTACAAATGTTTTCGCATACAGAAATAAAAAAATATATACGTGTTCCCTCGCTACAACACGGTTCACTTTATACGGCCTCGCTGTCACACATTTTTTTGTGGGTGTAATTTTTTACAGTGTCGCATGCTTTTTATGTTTTTATTTTACAGCTTATGAATGCGCCTTGTGTTCTACGTCCTGATTCTACGTCTCTCCCCCCCCCCCCCCCCCCACCTCCCGATATTGGAGGTCTCAAGGTTGGCAAGTATGATTCATATTCAGATTTTCCGGTGCACAGTACACATTAAAAGTAAAGGACAAGAAGTGTTTATGGCGTCAGGTTCCACTCGCTGAACAGTGAAAGACTCCCTTCATGTTTGTGAGGGCACCAAAGGGACTTCTTTGCGCGTTTTGGCAGAGCAGCTTGTCCTTGCTGTTTTGGCTTGTTAATAAAGAGACAGTTGATTCATCACATTTACGTTGCTTTGATATAGCACTTTATATTGTTTTCAAAGTGTACATGCATTGACTGAAATAGGGGCTTTTGTCCTGCTGGAACCCATTATTCATATTTACATTGTTTGTTGTACTATACAAACTTTTTGGTTTAGGCCCTGTTTCACAAAAATTCACAAAATTATTCAATGATCATGACATTTCAAGTCAAAAGTATCGGTTTTGGGGATACTTGGTATCAGATCAATACCAAAATTTCCAGTATGGCCCACCCCTCGTGGGAACTTTTTTTTGCCGACACCGAACAATTCATTAAGGGGTCCTATGATTTTTTTTCTACATTTAAAACACTTCCTTGTGGTCTACATAACATGTAATGGCGGTTCTTTGGTCAAAATGTTGCATATATTATGTTTTACAGACCTTCTTCATGCTCTTTGGGATTGTGGACGATCTTATCCCATTGGGTTGAGTTTTTCCTTGCCCTGATGTGGGATTTGAACCGAGGATGTCGTTGTGGCTTGTGCAGCCCTTTGAGACACTCGTGATTTAGGGCTATATAAATAAACATTGATTGATTATTTACGTGCCAATATCCTCCTACAGGCCAAGCCCCCTTTGATTGTGTCTCCACCAAATTAGCCATGTTGTAGTTTTTAGCATCTCAATAACAAGTGTATAAGATATAAGACACCATAGGCTACAGCGGAAGATTTCAGCATGCGTGTGCATGTACGAGCCAGTCTGCCCCACCCCAAGATTTTAGAGAAACAGAAGAAACTTATTGACAACTGGATAGTAATGGCGAACTCGCACGAAGCTCTTCAAGTACACCTCTACTATATACGGAGATATCTGCTGACATAACTAAGGCAAAATACATCGCTAAAGTCTTAAATTCCAAACGGTTTGTTTGGAAGTTTGGAAGAAGGCAAGATTGTTTTATAAATATCCCTGCCATGCCTTGGTGGTTTTATTTCACATTTTCCGGACTAATGTAGATCCAAAATAAGAAAAGTTGTTTTTCCATTATAGGACCGCTTTAAATTAAGTTTGAATAATGCAGACACGTTTGTTATACTAGATACTTTGTAATACGCTTCTGCATCCGTAAGTAATATGCAACTACAATTATTTAATACTAGTTTATAGGGGTGGGGGAAAAATTGATTCGAATTCGAATCGCGATTCTGACGTTGTGCGATTCAGAATCGATTCTCATTTTTAAAAAATCGATTTTTTAAATGTTTATTAATTTTTATTTTATTTACTTTATTTTATTTTTATTTTATTTATTTTTTATTAATCAATCCAAAAAAACAATACACAGCAATACCATAACAATGCAATCCCTCATTGACATTATCATTAGACATTAAAATAAAAAAGAACAATAGTGTCAGAGTGGCTTACACTTGCATCGCATCTCATAAACTTGACAACACACTGTGTTCAATATTTTCACAAAGATAAAATAAGTCATATTTTTGGTTCATTTAATAGTTAAAACAAATGTACATCATTGCAAACAGTTGATAAAACATTGTCCTTTACAATTATAAAAGCTTTTTACAAAAATCTACTACTCTGCTTGCATGTCAGCAGACTGGGGTAGATCCTGCTGAAATCTATGTATTGAATGAATAGACAATCCTTTTGAATCTTGGCAAAAATCTTACCCACACGATTATCAAATGTAATAGGAAAATTAATTCATACTGACCAAACTGGCTTCATGGAAGGTCGACAATCTTCAGACAATACAAGGAAATTGTTTAATGTTATTTACTATGCTAAAAGTCTCCCTTATCCCACAGCAGTATGTACTGTTGATGCGGAGAAGGCATTCCACCGCATAAACTGGTCATTTATGTTTTGCACATTACGTAAATTTGGATTTGGAGATAATTTTATACAATGGATTAAGATGCTTTATACAAGGCCCATGGCATCAGTCAAAACCAATAATCATATTTCAGAACCTTTTTTTGTTAAAAAGAGGAGTAAAACAGGGATCTCCTGCATCTGGATTATTATTTAATTTGGTTATTGAACCCTTAGCTGCAAAAATAAGAAGTGAAAATAATATTCATGGTATAAATATTGGCTCTCAGTATAATAAGCTATCGATGTATTGTGACGACATAATTTTTTTACCTGTCACATGTTAACTCCTGTCTTCTTTATATCAATAATGTCATCACTGAATATGGCTGTTTATCAGGGTATAAAGTTAATTGGGACAAATGTGACATATTACCACTTAATAAACACTGCAAGAAATTACAAGTTCAGAACTCCAAAATTAAATTGTATTGCATTATGATGGTATTGTTGTGTATTGTTTTATAAAAAAAAAAAAAAAAAAAAAAAAATCGTTTTTGAATCGAGAATCGTTTTGAATTGAAAAAAATCGATTTTGAATCGAATCGTGACCCCTAGAATCGATTTTGAATCGAATCGTGGGACACCCAAAGATTCCCAGCCCTAACTACTAGTTTATATTGACAAATGTGCTGTTTTAGACTGCAATATTGTATGTCTAGTTGTTTGCTATTGTTTTCTTAGCTGTTGTGTAGCTGCTGGCTACATGTTTACCTTTTGTAAATGACTTGACTAAAATATAAGAAAAGACCGACCTTGTGTGCTTATTGGAGGACATTTTGATGCCATATCAAAGTGCCCATATTGGAGATTTTACATACAAGATCATTTAATCCCATACTTATTTTTTTTTTTTGCTGATGTTGCACCAATATCTGATTTAGACATCCCTAGTATGTGCTTTACTTAAATGTATTTTTTGATCTTGCAGGTTTCTGTATTGCACATCAATCTATATGTAGATCTAAAAATATTCCACCAGGTAACTTCAGTTACATGCCCCTTCTTGTTTCAGAGTCATTCATAAAGAAATTAGCTTTACCAAAATTGGCTATGATGATCTGCCATTTTCACATATAGTAATTGCATTCTGTGTGACTTACATGGTGGAGATATCAATGAGTTTAAAATGCTCCTCACAGCTGAGCTTTGCAGCCACTTCTCGGAACTCCTCTGTGATCCTGATCAGACCCAAATCCAGGTTGAACTCTGCAGGGAACGTCACTATCCAGTATCTGGACACACAAAGAACGTCTTAGTTCATCAGGTTAGACTTGTGATAATGGAGACACTTTGGTGACCCAAAGGTGACATACAGAAAACATTTAGGAGCTCGTAAGATATCACCAAGATTTTAGTTTTAACATTTTAATGGAAAGTCTCGTGTGACGACGTAGTATGAATGCTAATAAGCCACTCAAACAATTGTCACTGTTTCAATGATTTTACATGAATATATGTTCTTTTTTCAATTTAAAGTACATTTGTACACTGAAAAGTGTCAAGTAAGGAATATACCCATCACAAATTCCAGTGGGCCTGAATTCGCTGTGTATTATGATTGTACATAAAAGGTTGCATCCTACCTCATTAAATAACAAATCTTCAGTCTGGTTAGCTGGCAGTCGTCATCTTTGCACTCACGGTACGTAGAGGTGGGTTAAGGGTTATTTTCAAGTTGGAAAAATATGTTATACATTCATACAGAAGTTGAATTAACACAGTTCTATGTGTACTACCTCTTGTTTGAATTATAATGACAAATGCCAGCAGTTTGACCATCGAATGAGGTCCAACACAAAAGTGCTAAGAACAAATGTGTTATGACATCAGTGGTGTCCAAAAGTCTTGCACCAAAGGTCTCATACACAAAAACTAGAGGATGCTTTTATCAAATTAAAAAAGAACCAACGCAGTGTACAGGTGAAACTCAAAATATGTGAATATTGTGCAAAGGTTAGTTTATCCCAGTAATTAGATTTACAAGGTGGAACTAATATATGACATAGGCTCATAACATGCAACTTAAGATATTTCAAGCCTTATTTTTATATAAATTGGATGATAATGACTTAACCAGTTTATGAAAACCTCAAATTGAAAATTTCAGAACATTTGGAGTTTCCAAAATGATCATCAAACAAAAAGGCTTGACATATCTCATGTTGTATGTAAGGAGTTTATATCGCATATTAATTTCTCATTTGAAGTTCAACTACTGACATGAATGGACCTTTACACGATATTCAAATTTTTTGAATTTCTGTAGATCAAAAATATAAAAATTCACTTTTTGGGGACATTCTTTGTCCATTATCTACAATCCTTATCTGAGACAAGAACACATGTGTTTCTCTTTTCTATGCATTCTAGGTAGTGAAAACCTGCTAGCAAGACGTGGCTAACAATACTTGTAATAAGTATTCTACCATTTCGCCTGACAAGGAGGAAGGGGAAATACATTACCCCAGCCTGAATGTCAAACTTCTCACTGACGCCATCTAAGACCATGTAATGCATACATGGTCTCTATTGCCCGGAGCAAGTTGGGAAGGAAGGCGAAGGCCTTTGGGATCCCTTTATGTATTGAGTCAAAAGCCTTTTTGAAGTCAATAAAGCACATTACAGCCGCCAGGTTCTTTTCTCTTTCACCTCCTCGATTAGTCTCCCCAGGGCCAGGATCTGGGCTATATGGTCCTCTCGTCTCGAAAGCCGTTTTAGTTTTTCCTCAGGTGAGGGTCAATGGCATGCCGATTCCGGGTTAGTATCATGCATTTGTGGGCCTTCGCAGTGATACAAGTCAGGCTGATGCTGGGTAGTTGTTTGTTTTTTGAGAGGTCTGCAGATTTGGGCACCGGGATGATGTTGGAGAGAGACCACATGTCCAGTAGCTTGTTGCCCAGCAGGACACGGTTGCAGAACTCAAGCAAGATATTGTCATGACCAAACTTCTTTACGAAGCTTCTGGTTTTGTCCAGCACAAGCACAGACGTCCTTGTTGCCTCTTTGTTGGTGGCAACAAATAATTGAAAATCCATAAATAATAGGGGTGCCAGAAACAAATCTATTCACATCTGAATTGCGATTTTCTTTATTATGTTTCTGAGCCGATTCAAAATTGACAGTAATCAATTAAAAAAAAAAACAATGTGTTTTTTTTTTAATAATGCCATCTCCGTGCTTACTTGCTGTGTATAAACGCCATACTTCAGCAGCCAAGCAGAGCTTTTGTAACCTATAAACTGTTTTCAAAAGGGTTTTTTAAATTTCTGACACCCATGACGTAGGATTGTCGTCTATCCATTGTTTGTGCAGCAGAAGTGCTGATCCTGCAGCTGTGTGTGGAACTGTCAGTTTGCACAGTTACTAAAAAAAACGCTAAAATAGTGCTGCAAAACAGTGATGAGTGTTGATTAATCACATTGTGTGTACTAAATAATTACATTTACATTTTCTTCTCCCAGTATTTTGGGTGTTTTAATGATCAGTGTATATTTTGCATATTATTGAAGACAGGGACGCAAAATAGATTGCACACCTGCTCACTTAAGAGACACAATCCACTTTGCACAAGTTTAGTAGATCAGCTTTACGTGTGCAATCAAGTTTGCACGTGTTTTAGTACACGCAAACAGTTAGTAAATCAAAACCTATATGTCCAACTCCAACCAGGAGAAGAAGATTGCACTTTGTCAGGCCTCTACCGTCCCACCTGTTCAACTTGGGTGTCGCACCTGAAGACTAAGATTCCGCTGGTAGCTCTTCACCACCATAAATTGGCAATCCCTCAGATAAATAAAAGCCAAATAAATAATAAATACTGTATCAACTATTACAACATTTATACTAGATATACTGGGGGTATTCAATGCTCACATTGGCAATGACAGTGAGACGTGGAGAGGCGTGATTGGGAGAAATGGCTGCCTCTATTGCTGAGGCAGCCACTCGGAGCTGTGGCCGCAAAGATGCCGTTAAGATGAAGAAGGCTCATGGATGATGTGGTTCTGCAGGCTTCATCTGACCAGGATCTTCAGCTCTCGCTGGATTGGTTTGCAGCAGAGTGTGAAGCGAATGGGATGAAAATCAGCACTTCCAAGTCCGAGTCTATTGTTGTCGACCAAAAAAGGGTGAAGTGCCATCCCGGGTTGGGGAGGAGATCCAGATCTTGTTCACGAGTGAGGTAAGAGTGGATTGTGAGATCGACAGGCAGATCGGTGCGGCGAAACTAACTATTGGTATAATAAATCTAAGCCCATTAAAAGTTACTCAACAACAAAGCTAACTGATACTTCAGAATTTTTCTTTTGAGTCGGATCGAATATTCAAGCAATGTTATAATGTACTACTTTTTTGGAAATCTTTATGTATTTTTTCTTTTCAATGTGGCCCTAATGCACCAGGGTAATGCTTAATTGTAAGCTGTGCTTCATTTTTATTTTAAATAGGTTTATAAAAATGCAACAGGCCAATAGAAATCAAGATGTGGGCCACAATCTTTGGACATCCCGGCTTTACACAAATAATGATGCTGAGGTTTGATTGACAGTGTGAAATAATTGTTCATTTTAAAGTGATGGAACTACAACAACACGGTCTTGTGTTTCCACAACAATAGATGTCATTATGACTGGTGTCCCGATCAAATGTTAATCTCGGATATGGATCTGATATCAGCAAAAAAAGCATCGGATGTATATGGATTTGCATGTAAAATGTTGGATATAATCTTCTATTCAAGAAAACGTAACCTTAAGTCTATTCCAGACGGATAATAATGAATTGGTTAGTGTTTTTCATACCTACCACTGTGTTCTGTTTGACTAATTTCACTTGGTCAAAACTTTTCTTACATTTCACACTACAAAATAATAAAAGTATGTATGATTCCTGCTGATATTGTAACGCATCAATATCAGTCAGTATCTACCATTACACAAAGTTCCAATATCGGTATCGTATCAGAAGTGAAAAAGTTTGTATCTGGACCACCATACATATTATTGATGCATTATCAATAAACTAATAGATAGACAGTGGCAGGGAGCAGCTAGAGATCGTTCACTATGGCAGAAACATGCTGAGGCTTTCGTCCAGCAGTGGACTGGCAACGGCTGATGATGATGATAAATAGATATTGATAAGGATATATCATCAGTAGTTTTCCAGCCAGTTCAGAAGATGCAACATACCAGCGGTGCATTAGTAGTAGCATCCGAGGCAAATTAACCTCTAGCTCTCCATTGTCATCTGTGAACAGAAGGAACAGCACAAAAAAGCAGAGGTTATGACGTATTGATTTCCTAACGCAGATGTGATCAAAGTTTTCCTACCGAGGGCCATGTACACAAAAATTAAATAACGCTTTTTAGCTATCCAAAAACTGCATTAGCGCTAACGCTAACAGATAAACAGGCTGACGCTAAGGCTTAATCTACGGGATGTGACAGTATTACACTGAAATGGATCATAAAGGATTGAAATTAGGCTAATTTCAGGGTATTTTAAAGTACTATTGGCTCTAACTGGTAGTAATTCTATTTTAATACATTTCTACATCCCAGCAGACACAAGACATCAAAACAATGTTGAGAAATTGTTGAATTAGGTCCTGATGTTGAGCAAGTCAAACCTAACGTTGGAACAAGGTGCTTTTTGACAATGTCGGGTTCTGATGTTGATTTGACAATTGAATTTTGGCCATTTTCCAAATAATATTTTACAACACAAATACACTGTTGAAACAACATAACTTATGACAACGTTTATTCAGTGCCAGGTTGTGACGTCAATTTGACCATTGAAATGTTGTCATTTCCCAACCAACAACGTGGATCCAACGTTAGACATCAATTTGTTCTCAATTTACAAATACAACTATTTTGCAACGTTATTTCAAAGTCACTTTTAAAGGACATGTATGTACAATCAATGTTGTATTAACATCTTGTGCCTGCTGGGACACATCTGAAGCTGTGTACAGGGTACCCAAGGTTAGTATTCTAATAGTTCCTTATGATAAACTTATTAGTATTTTGTGACTGTGTGCACCACTCACGAAATGCATGGATGCATTCATACAGGAGGGCCTCAAGAGATGCTTCCTTTCCTAGAGTTGATGATCCCATGTTGTCACACTCGTCCTCACCAAAGTATCTCTGACAGCAGGAGAGAAGCAACATTCCTTTTGTAAACATACATACCATGTTTTTGATTTCATAAAAAATTGTAGAGTAGCTTCAAAAATATTTGTGACTGTCAATAGAAGAAGAAAAGACAGTAAGTGAATTATCACCTCATCTCTTAATTGGCCTTGTACATGGCACTCTTGTGGGCGCTGTGCGGCGGTAAAGACAAACTAAAAAAAAAAAAACTGAAGTGTTTGGAAACAAATTTTCTTCTTGAGCTTCTTCTGGTGTTTTTTAATGTCAAAAACAAGACGGAGCTGCCTGGGAGTGCTATTAGATGGGGTAGGGGCCAAAGCAGCACCTTCTGCTCATTGAGATGAGCTACGTTATGCAATAAGTTTTCATGTTACAGTCTCCAAAAGTGTCCAATATGACCAAAAAATGTCGGTAGATTTGTCACTCGTGATTTTTTTTGAAGAGCATATAGAGGATTCTGATTACTGCCTAAATATAGCAATATATTTGCTCTCCCCTGCAGCTTCTTATTCTCTGGCAGACCCGGGGCCTCATATGTTACGCTTGCTTACGCACAAAATGTATGTATGTAAAAGTATCAGGAGTGATGTTGACATGGAAATGTGCAATTCATGCTTCACGTACGTACATTTCCATAAGCTGTACAAACAGAGGTGGTCGTTCGGGCTTTCCCAACATTTGCCAACAAGTTAAAAAAGACAGAGGCAAGGACTCAATATATACTTTTTCACCAGTGCATTTATTATTCATAGTCATATTAATATTTGTGAGGACATATTCATTTATCTAAGAGATCATTTTGCCACCTGTTGCTGTCAAAATGTGACTGCAGTTTTTCCCTTTTAGACCCTTTATACAATCCTATTGATTGACGCTGTCACCGCCTGGTTTACTGAGCTGCAGCGCATTCGATAAAATCAGTCACTTGCATTCCCGACTTGACTGCAATTTTTCAAAATATACACCGTAAAACTCGTTCAGAGGTATTGTTCATTCAACTTAACTTTGTAAACTGTTTTATTGTATTGCAAACCACGATGATATATGGGTTTGCATGTAAAATGTGTGATATAATCCCCACTACAAGCAGTCCTGCAGCCTGTTTACTTGTGCAAAGTAAGCCAGTTAACCTCTAAATGTCCTCCAATAAACACACAAGGTTGGTCTTTTCTCGTATTTTAGTCAAGTTATTTACAAATGGTAAACATGGTAGACTACAAGCTACTAGGAGCTAGCAGCTACACAACAGCTAAGCACACAATAGCACACAAACCATAGACATTCAGTAGGTAATAAGTGTCCAGAATTATGCAATAGTGCAGTCTAAAACATCACATTTATCAATACAGGCTAATTAAAGTTGCATATTACTTATACATACAAAGTCTCCAAGGCAGAAGCGTATATGAAAGTATCCGGTAACAAACGTGTCCGCATCGTTTAACTTACTGCATCATTAGCTTAATTCAATGAAATACCACGCCACTTCAACTTGCTCGTAACGGCATATGTACACACACCCCCACCGCCATCCAACGCCTTTGCTTCCGTTTAAACCCCCCTTTGGCCGATATAAGGATGTGGCGCCCTTTAGATGGCAGCAGCCCAAAAACCTTTTGGTTGCAAGTTTTGTGGTTTCTGTGTAACATGTTTACTTGTGCTTACGGCTATCCATTGTTTTTTCTTGGCCTCAGTCTGGACCCGCCCTCCCCAAGAGAGAGCAGTTTGTGATTGACTTTTTTTTCCCTCATCCCCCCAACATTTACCTTTATCCCATGTTAGTGTTTTTCATCTCTAACACTGTTCTTTGTTTGACTTATTTCACTTAATCAAACCTTTTCTATCATTCCACTCTACAAAATAAAACAAGTATGTACCGTAATATGATTTGTGCTGATATCGTATCAAATTTAACATCAAATGGAAACCCTATAGAGCAGGTCTTAAATTACAAGTACTTGGGTTTTACTCTTGATCAGGAGCTTTCATTTAAAGGCCTACTGAAGCCCACTACTACCGACCACGCAGTCTGATAGTTTATATATCAATGATGAAATCTTAACATTGCAACACATGCCAATACGGCCGGGTTAACTTATAAAGTGCAATTTTAAATTTCCCGCTAAACTTCCGGTTGAAAATGTCTATGTATGATGACGTATGCGCGTGACGTCAATCGTTGAAACGGAAGTATGCGGACACATTGAATCCTTTACAAAAAACTCTGTTTTCATCTCAAAATTCCACAGTATTCTGGACATCTGTGTTGGTGAATCTTTTGCAATTTGTTTAATGAACAATGAAGACTGCAAAGAAGAAAGTTGTAGGTGGGATCGGTGTATTAGCGGCGGACTACAGCAACACAACCAGGAGGACTTTGAGATGGATAGCAGACGCGCTAGCCGGTGAGCCGTCTCCGGGCCGCCGACCGCATCTGTGATCGGGTGAAGTCCTTCGTCGCACCGTCGATTGCTGAAACGCAGGTGAGCACGGGTGTTGATGAGCAGATGAGGGCTGGCTGGCGTAGGTGCATAGCTAATGTTTTTAGCATAGCTCTGTGAGGTCCGGTTGCTAAATTAGCTTCAATGGTGTTGTTAGCAACAGCATTGTTAAGCTTCGCCAAGCTGGAAAGCATTAACCGTGTATTTACATGTCCATGGTTTAATAGTATTGTTGATTTTCTGTCTATCCTTCCAGCCAGGGGTTTATTTCTTTTGTTTCTATATGTAGTTAAGCACGATGCTATCACGTTATCTCCATAGCTAAAGTGCTTCGCCGATGTATTGTAGTGGAGATAAAAGTCACTATGAATGTCCATTTCGCGTTCTCAACTCATTTTCAAGAGGATATAATATCCGAGGTGGTTTAAAATACAAATCCGTGATCCACAATAGAAAAAGGAGAGAGTGTGGAGTCCAATGAGCCAGCTTGTACCTAAGTTACGGTCAGAACGAAAAAAGATATGTCCTGCACTGCACTCTAGTCCTTCACTCTAACGTTCCTCATCCACAAATCTTTTATCCTCGCTCAAATTAATGGGGTAATCGTCGCTTTCTCGGTCCGAATCGCTCTCGCTGCATTGAAAACAATGGGGAAATGTGAGGTGCCTTTCAACCTTTGACGTCACGCTACTTCCGGTACAGGCAAGGCTTTTTTTTATCAGCGACCAAAAGTTGCAACTTTATCGTCAATGTTCTCTACTAAATCCTTTCAGCAAAAATATGGCAATATCGCGAAATGATCAAGTATGACACATAGAATGGATCTGCTATCCCCGTTTAAATAAAAAAAATTAATTTCAGTAGGCCTTTAAAGGCCTACTGAAACCCACTACTACCGACCACGCAGTCTGATAGTTTATATATTAAGGATGAAATCTTAACATTGCAACACATGCCAATACGGCTGGGTTAACTTATAAAGAGCAATTTTAAATTTCCCGGGAAACTTCCGCTTCAAAACGTCTATGTATGATGACGTATGCGCGTGATGTCACGACGGCAACGGAAGTATTCGTACCCAATGTGTCACCATACAAACTGCTCTGTTTCCATCGAACAATTCCACTGTATTCTGGACATCTGTGTTGGTGAATCTTTTGCAATTTGTTTAATGGACAATGGAGACTGCAAATAAGAAAGTTGTAGGTGCGATCGGTGTATTAGCGGCGGACTACAGCAACACAACCAGGGGGTTGTGTTGTGTTTGAGCTGGATAGCAGACGCGCTACCGTGAGTACAGCTTTGACTTCCAAACATTTGATCGCTTGCCCGTACGTGCGTGTCGCTATGTGCATGTCACGTACGTAACTTTGGGGAAATATACACTACCGTTCAGAAGTTTGGGGTCACCCAAACAATTTTGTGGAATAGCCTTCGTTTCTAAGAACTAGAATAGATTGTCAAGTTTCAGATGAAAGTTCTCTTTTTCTGGCCATTTTGAGCGTTTAATTGACCCCACAAATGTGATGCTCCAGAAACTCAATCTGCTCAAAGGAAGGTCAGTTTTGTAGCTTCTGTAACGAGCTAAACTGTTTTCAGATGTGTGAACATGATTGCACAAGGGTTTTCTAATCATCAATTAGCCTTCTGAGCCAATGAGCAAACACATTGTACCATTAGAACACTGGAGTGATAGTTGCTGGAAATGGGCCTCTATACACCTATGTAGATATTGCACCAAAAACCAGACATTTGCAGCTAGAATAGCAATCTAATTTATAGAGTGTATTTCTTTAAAGTTAAGACTAGTTTAAAGTTATCTTCATTGAAAAGTACAGTGCTTTTCATTCAAAAATAAGGACATTTCAAGGTGACCCCAAACTTTTGAACGGTAGTGTATGTTTCTTGCCGACTCTGATGGCGGCCGGGGTGTCGTCGAAAGCTACAACGCCCGCCGCCGCCGCCGCTCCGTAGCTTCAATGGCTCGTTAGCAACATCTTTGTTAAGCTTCGCCAAGCTGGAAATTATTAACCGTGTATTTACATGTCCATGGTTTAATAGTATTGTTGATCTTCTGTCTATCCTTCCAGTCAGGTTTTTTTTTCATTTTGTTTCTATCTGAATTTGAGCCTGATGCTATCACGTTAGCTCAGTAGCTAAAGTGCGTCACCGATGTATTGTCGGGGAGATAAAAGTCACCGTGAATGTCCATTTCGCGTTCTCAACTCTCATTTTCAAGAGGATATAGTATCCGAGGTGGTTTGAAATACAAATCCGTGATCCACAATAGAAAAAGGAGAGAGTGTGGAATCCACCTAAGTTACGGTCAGAGCGAAAAAAGATACACCCTGCACTGCCTCTCTAGTCCTTCACTCTAACGTTCCTCATCCACGAATCTTTCATCCTCGCTCAAATTAATGGGGTAATCGTTGCTTTCTCGGTCCGAATCACTCTCGCTCCATTGTAAACAATGGGGAATTGTGAGGAATCCTTCCTCCTGTGACATCACGCTACTTCCGGTATAGGCAAGGCTTTTTTTTATCAGCGACCAAAAGTTGCGAACTTTATCGTCGTTGTTCTATACTAAATCCTTTCAGCAAAAATATGGCAATATCGCGAAATGATCAAGTATGACACATAGAATGGATCTGCTATCCCCGTTTAAATAAAAAAAATATTTTCAGTAGGCCTTTAAAGCCCATATTAACAACTTGGTCTCTAAGCTTAGGGTAAAGCTTGGTTTCTTTTTTAGAAATAAAAACTGCTTCTCTCTTAAAGTCAGAAAAAAATTGGTGACAGCAACTATCTCGCCTATAATTGATTGTGGAGACGTGCTTTATTTTAGTGCTTCATTTAAATGCCTCCAGTCCTTGGACTCTGTTTTTCACTCAGCACCAAGATTTGTTACTGGCTGTCGTAGTCGCACCCACCACTGTCAACTGTATGTGAAATCAGACTTATCTTCATGGAGTGCACGCAGATACACACATTGGCTGACTATCATTTATAAGGCTTTTTTAGGTTTTATGCTTCCATACTTGTGTACTTAGTTACAAAGAAAAAAATAGCCCTTATGCATTACGCTCTAACAATTTGTATGTTTTAACTGTTCCCCATGTACGGACTGAATTTGGCAAAAGAGCTTTTGGCATTGCTGCCCCTATGGCATGGAATGCATTGCAGACAAAACTGAAACTCTCTGAACTACTTCTATTTGGAGCCTTCCATTCTATCCTGAGGGACAGACAGCGAGAGACGTTTGCACCGTACCTGTGTTTTTAAAAGGTGTAAATCTTTATTGTTCTCCAGTTCTCTTTTATGCATTTTAAAATGTATGTCTTAACGTATTACTTTTCTGAAACTGCTCTGTGACATGTGCTGTTGACTTCTTGGCCAGGTCACCCTTGTGAAAGAGATCTTGATCTCAATGGGTTTCTTATCTGGTTAAATAAAGGTTGTGATATTTGGTATGGACCAAAACTCAAGACACCAACATTGGTATAGTATTGAAAGTGAATACATTGTACCACATAAATTGGTTCCAGCTTTAATAGCAATCTAAGAGGTGAGAAAAAGTAGTGGTTGCTCATTTAGTTGACTCTAAAAACAGCCAGACGAAGAAATATCAAAGGTTTGACACCGGCGTTGGAGTTGAAGGCATAGTGTCTTACGCAGGAGTGTAATCAAGGCTTAAGATTCGCTAGATGTGTTATTAGAAACATTTGAACACATTTCAAGTGTTCTTCTAGGCCAGGGGTAAGGAGCCTGTGGTCTGCACGCCAGATGTAGCTCTTTTGATGACTGCATTTGGCTCGCAGAAAAAAATCTTAGCGCCTTAAAATATTCTCACATCTGAAACAAAATCAGGCTACAATCCCATTTAACAGATGCAAGCCTCAACGCCTGCACGAAGCTTGACCTCGCCACGTATCGACCCGACGACAAAGTCATCAGCAAAACAATGCAGCACCAGAAATTGCATTAAAGGTAAGAATTACAAGTTTGCTTGAATATAACAATGTTGTTGTGAAGAATACATTTAGACTTATTATACTAATGTAAAAAAACAATCAGCATATAAAATTGCTTAACGCATTTAGTTGTATTTGTTGTTAAAAAAATGTCATGTGGCTCACTCGGGTCCATGGCTAAAAAGGTGTCGAGTAGTAACGCGCTAGATTTAGTAGCTTTTTGGATGAATTGTACTTGTAAGAGTACTTTTAATACAACTTACTTTTTACTTTTACGTGAATATTTTTGTGAAGAAGAAACGCTACTTACCTGACTTTTTAGAACATTTCTTTATATCATTATTATATTTATTGATAATTATTTATTACTGCTTGCAAAAGCATATTCATTTGATTTGTTAGAGAGACCTCTTCCAGCAGGCACTGTCACATGACCCCGTTTCACCAATCCAACATAAGCATTAGTGACCTTTGACTCCATTTCATTGATCAAACAAAGCCTGGCAGTCACATGACCACACTCAAACTACACACTGTAAAAAGTGATATGATGTCAGACGAAGCAGTGCAACTCTTCAATGAGCCATGAGAACTCAAACCATGAAAAATAAAAATTTATCATGTGCTGTCATCTGTGACAGTGGAAACGTTCACATGTTGTTGATGGTTTTTTTATGTTTTAGCTGCACATATGCTAACATTAGCTCTGTTATAAAATGACTGTAAAAGGTGCATCTTTTGTAGCACATGCCGTATTAGTGTGTCTCTTTCACGCACACGTACACACACACACAAACACAAACTACAGTTGTAGTGCAAGTACCATTAAGAAAATATCTACGAAATAAATGAGAAGTTACTCACCAAGTCCTTTAGTAGTTTTTCCAGAATACTTACTTTCTCTTACTCATGTCATTATTTTGATGACGACTTTTTACTGCACTTGAGTCACATTACCCGAAAGTAACGGTACTCTCACTCGAGTACAACTACTGGATCTCAGTTCGTAAGTCAGTATTCAAAGATTGAATGTAATCAGCGGTTATTCATAAAATGGTGCTACAATTTAACATAGTCATGTTTTATTTCCGCGGATGTCAGAGTCAGCTGTGCCCTTTAGCATGACTTGTGCTTTGCTACCGACAATGGGTCACTGTGTCTCCGCCGCCGGTTCACAGACGCGTCACTGTGTGCTTGTTCCCAGCACGCTTTCGTACGTGCACATTTAGAGAGCCTTAAAGAACACTCGGCGTCTGTATGTTGGGCCCTGCCACACTTCAGGGTCTATTTAAAGCAACAATGTGCAGTCAGCTGTGCTTGTAAATAGCCTTCACCATCACAAGTCATGAGAGGCACCGTGTCTTTTCCCGCTTTGGCTGTCCACAACACATCTCATTGTCAACTTGCATCGGGTCCACAGTGACGGAACTCAAAAGTTTTGCCATACGCGGGTGTAAAATATGGGCCTTGATGCTGAGTGTGTAGAAGTTCTTAGCGTTGCTTCTTCTTTTTTTACACTCATTCACTTCAATTTACATTAAATCTAGTTTATAATCAATGTGATCAACAACCTTAATAATTACTAAACAGCTGCACCATTTTGGATATTGTCACAAAACTATCTAAGAGAGACTGACACACCCTTTGCAATGTAACACCAACTTTCCTGCATATAATATATGCAGTATATATATACAGGTATATATACACACATTTACATATGTATATGTATATGTAGTGTATAGAATGACCTTACCCAGTGATAAGCAGCGTGCCGGTCAAGGGTTTCCTTCACAGAGATATCTGCTTTTACACGCACCAAGCTGCCAGGCAATAGAGCACAGAGTAGATTAGACAATATGCCCTCCTCCTCTTGTTAGTAAACACTGCAGCATTGCAGCCATGTGACCACACACACACACACACACACACACACACACTCAAGCATGCGCACGCACACACACGAAAATCAACTTGAATAATAATAAGTCTATCTTTGCGTACACGGTATGTGTTAATGCAATAGCAGCACATTTCAGAATCAGAATCAGAATCAGAAATACTTTATTAATCCCTGAGGGGAAATTACAATTTTCAGCACAATCCCATTCAAGATCAGACAAACATTACAGAGAGACAGAACAGGATCGCTGACGGGTCTGCCAACTTCCGGCGCCCCTTACTAAAAAGGTGAGATACGGGTAAACAATGAGAAGAAAAAAATAAAATCGGTCAAAGCCTGGGTCCAGACTGAGGCCAAGGGAAAAAACAACTCATAGCCATACACATCCCTCTTACATGTGTGTAAGGGGGAAACATCAAAGAACACAAAGGACATTAAAGACATTAAAAGAGCAGAGCTGATGCAACCAGCCACTTCTACATGCAGCTATGAATAAAAAGTAAAAGAAACATATACACTGTGGTGGCCTCTGCGGTGTTCCACGCCATCGTCTGCTGGGGTGGAGGGAGCATGGCCAGAGGCAGGAGCAGACCCAACAAAGCAACCAAGACACTGGCCCACTAACTTGGCCAGTGTCCAGTCCGCATGGATGAGCGAGGATACGTTTAAGGAGACCAAGGTGTCTGATACCTGCTCATTCAGCCAAGACACTGTGAAGCCTGTCCGTCCCGGCGCTCATTGCTAGCTCCGCAGCCCTGTCTCTTCATCTGCATCTCCTCCAGTCTCTCCAAACGAACTCTGGTGTGGCAGAGACCCAGCAGCTGGTCTCCTTGGCCAAAAGGCTCCCGGGAGGCAGATCCAGAAGTCCACAAAAAAGCACCACTGAAGTCACGAAAGTGCCACCCCTTGTCACACAGTCCCAAAGGGTCCCGAATCAAAAGGCAAAAAAATATATATGTATAATAACACATGAAAACAAGAGGGAAACACAAAAGGATGACACAAGAGCACAGAACTCCTGCCAACAGCAGCCACTACAGCATTTATCAATCATACAAACTTCACACTTAAAGGGGAACTGCATTTGTTTTGGTATTTTGCCTATCGTTCACAATCATTATGAGAGACAAGAACACACGTTTTTTTTTTTTATTAGGATTTTTTTTTTAAAGATTTTAAAAAACGCTTTGAAGATGCGGCTAAAGCCCTCTAAAACAACTTCAAAACCCTCCATCAACATTTCATATACACACTGCAAGTCTATATATAATGTAGTAACAAACACGTTCACAACAGTATCTAATATGTACCATATTTACCGTATTTGGTCATTTTAATTAATGCCGCGCATTGATTTCCATTTCCAGAGCAGCGCACGTCTGACTTCCGGCAACAACGGTGTGTCCCTACTTCCGGAAACAAATTGCATATGTGTGCTCGAATCATGGCAGACTTGGTAACAAACAACAACGAAGACGACTATTTATAGACAAAAGGGGATTCACAACCGTGAATGAACGGGGGATGAACTGCTGCTTGTAGAAGCGAGCACAAAGAAGAAAGTGAAACGTTGGAGGGGACGGAAGCTGAAAGAGTGACAAGACAAAAAGCTGCAAATGTGGAATTTGGAGACAAGCTGTTTGAGTGCTCATCCTAAATAAATCTGAAAAAATATCCCCGGCCATCTGGACCAAACCTGCTGTCAATCGAGTGAGTCACATTTTCACATCAATCATGATACACGCAGCACGTCATGCGTGTCATTAGAACTACAGTACATATGCTGTCTGGCTAACTCGGCAGTGCACAAACAAAACATGAAATGTGGGCTAATACTTTACAGATACTGTACTGATTGGTGTCTTATCGCAGTGTTGTACATTACAAACTCAAATGTGTTTCGTTTTGTCGTAGAAGCTAGTTTATCTTTTTCCGTTGTTAGCTTTTACGGATCATACCGTAGCATGGCAATGTGTTAGTACGCTAGAAAAATAGTTCCTCAGTGTTCACTCCAAAAATAACAATGTTGCTACAGTTTGGTTATTATAACATTCAAGTATTGTTGACGGTTATTGAATGCATTTTGAAAGTGATTTAGTGGTAGAATTGATTGCTCCCATTAGCTGCATTGCCAGCTGCCTAGAACGAGCCATTTTATACATGGTAGAATCCAAAAAAAACTAAAACCTTTTGTCTTCTTGTCTCTCATAGTGATTGTGAACGATAGGCAAAATTCCAAAAAAGAGTCCAGTTTCACTTTTATCAGTAACATTTTACAAATGTTAAAAAGCGTCCTTTGCCAAGTGAAGTGCAGGAAACATTAAGGAGTGCTTGTCATGTGACAGTCACAAGATATTCCCCAAAATGGCAGCCTGGCATGTAAGATAGCTAATTTCCAAAATGTGTATTCATTAAAGTTCATTTTAAATCCTTTTAACAAATGTCATGGCTAAATTGGGTGTCAAATATTAAAATCCAACTGTTTCTACTCTATATCTTCAATACATTCACAGAAAAAAGCTAACAATCTAAAGCTAGCAAAATGGCAGTGTGATAGGTTAGCTAAATTATTTACAAAAGCTTCTTTTTTTTACCGTTAAAGTTCATTTTAAATTCATTGTACAATTGTAATGCTTTGATAGGGTGTCAATTATTACAATTCAACTGATTTTTATATATACTGTATGTTCAATTAATTTATATATTTTTTTTGCCATTAAAGCTCCTTTTGAATGCATTTAAAAGTTGTATTACTTTAATAGGGTATCAAGTAGTACAATTCAACTGTTCTTACACTATTTCCACACATATTTATCAAAAACAAGCTAGGGAAATTCTGCTACCAGCAAAATACCAGTACAACCTTTTTTTTTTTTTTTTTTTTTTTTTTTTTTACATTAAAGCAACGTTTAAATCAGTTTAACAATTGTAATACTCAGATATTACAATTCAACTGTTTTAAAAAAATGTTGTCAATGAATTTACAGAAAAAAAAGCTAAGAACAAAAGGGCAGTGTACAGGTAAGGTAGGTCTTTTAAAAATATATATATTTTAAATCCATTCAACAATTGTAATGCTTTATTTGTTTTTAATTTCTTTAATTTTTTATTTATTAAGGATCTACATTAGCTGGTTGCCACAACAACCCAGTAGACTTCCTGGGGTCCACAAACTCGTTAGAATTACAAGTAAAAGCATATAATTATAACTACACAATACAGAAACAAATAAAAACATCAACAAGCAATTAATTTACAAACAATTTGAGTGCCATACATTACAATTCAACTGTTATTCTTAATATATTTATTCAATAAATTAATACAAAACAAAACGGCAGTTTAGCCCACTCATTTCCATCCATCCATCCATCCATCCATCTTCTTCCGCTTATACGAGGTCGGGTCACGGGGGCAGCAGCCTAAACAGGGAAGCCCTGACTTCCCTCTCCCCAGCCACTTCGTCCAGCTCTTCCCGGGGGATCCCGAGGCGTTCCCAGGCCAGCCGGGAGAGATAGTCTTCCCAACGTGTCCTGGGTCTTCCCCGTGGCCTCCTACCGGTCGTACGTGCCCGAAACACCTCCCTAGGGAGGCGTTCGGGTGGCATCCTAAACAGATGCTCGACCCACCTCATCTGACTCCTCTCGATGTGGAGGAGCAGCGGCTTTACTTTGAGCTCCTCCCGGATGACAGCCTCACCCTATCTCTAAGGGAGAGCCCCGCCACCTGGCGCAGGGAAACTAATTTCGGCCCCTTGTACCTGTGATCTTGTCCTTTCGGTCATAACCCAAAGCTCATGACCATAGGTGAAGATGGGAACGTAGATCGACCGGTAAATTGAGAGCTTTGCCTTCCGGCTCAGCTCCTTCTTCACCACAACGGATCGATACAGCGTTCGCATTACTGAAGACGCCGCACCGATCCGCCCGTCGATCTCACAATCCACTCTTCCCTCACTCGTGAACAAGACTCTGATGTACTTGAACTCCTCCACTTGGGGCAAGATCTCCTCCCCAACCCGGAGATGGCACTCCACCCTTTTCCGGGCGAGAACCATGGACTCGGACTTGGAGGTGCTGATTCCCATCCCAGTCGCTTCCCACTCGGCTGCGAACCGATCCAGCGAGAGCTGAAAATCTTGGCCAGATGAAGCAATCAGGACCACATCATCTGCAAATAGCAGAGACCTAATCCTGCAGCCACCAAACCAGGTACCCTCAACGCCCTGACTGCGCATAGAAATTCTGTCCATAAAGGTTATGAACAGAATCAGTGACAAAGGGCAGCCTTGGCGGAGTCCAACCCTCACTGGAAACGTGTCCGACTTACTGCCGGCAATGCGGACCAAGCTCTGACACTGATCATACAGGGAGCGGACCGCCACAATCAGACAGTCCGTTACCCCATACTCTCTGAGCACTCCCCACAGGACTTCCCGTACACGGTCGAATGCCTTCTCCAAGTCCACAAAGCACATGTAGACTGGTTGGGCAAACTCCCATGCACCCTCAAGGACCCTGCCGAGAGTATAGAGCTGGTCCACAGTTCCACGACCAGGACGAAAACCACACTGTTCCTCCTGAGTCCGAGGTTTGACTATCCGGCGTAACCTCCTCTCCAGTACACCTGAATAGACCTTACCGGGAAGGCTGAGGAGTGTGATCCCACGATAGTTGGAACACACCCTCCGGTTCCCCTTCTTAAAGAGAGGAACCACCACCCCGGTCTGCCAATCCAGAGGTACCGCCCCCAATGTCCAGGCGATGCTGCAGAGTCTTGTCAACCAAGACAGCCCCAAAGCATCCAGAGCCTAAGGAACTCCGGGCGGATCTCATCCACCTCCGGGGCCTTGCCACCAAGGAGCTTTTTAACTACCTTGGCAACCTCAGCCCCAGAAATAGGAGAGCCCACCACAGATTCCCCAACATTATTTTTTGCAATTTAAGCTAATTATAAATACATTCAACAATTGGAATGCTGGACATTACAATTCTACTGTTTACAATATATTTAAAATTACGAAATGTTTTCTTTCTTCCAAGGGGGGGTGTAACAGAAAATAATTGAGAAGTAGTGGGACTTGTCCCTTCCCCTCCTCTTTCTCTAATTATCGTCGTCTTTGCCAACAGGAGTGTTCCATAAAGTTAAAAGTGATGTTAAATGTTCTTTTGTACATTTCGTTCATCATTAATATGTATTCCACATTGTTTTCTGCATGTAAAATTATTATTATTCTCTGTAAAATGTGTTTTTGTAAAATAAATTTAAGATTTCAGTAGATTAATTCCTATTATCTGGAGTTGGAGTGACTAACTACAATCCATCAGGTGGTTGTTTAGCCGCCTTTTCCCGCAAGGAGAAAGAAATGTTTGGATTTGTGTTCAGTTGAATGCTGCGGGCAGATGTTACATTGACCTTGTGTTCACTCAAGTCTGATGTTGTTGAAAACACTGACAACACCGCCTCCATGGCCGGTTAAAACCTTCACACTTTCATTAGTTTTAATGCAATTATTGCTTGAAAAAAATTGTTGAATCGAAAAACCTCGTTTTGATCTTGAATTTTGAAAAAGACATCACTGTATTCAAAATAACAATGGGCACATTTTAATCAGGTTGGATACAAATATGATTCACTCACTCTAGTAATTCTTTACAATACATTTTTTATTTTAATTTTTCATATTCATAGATTTTGACTTGTGAGATTCTGTTTTTTTCAGATTCAAATCTTTTTTTTTTAAATCAGAATTTTGGCCCGATTTTTGCAGTTAGCAGCTAAATGTCCTACAATGAGCATACAAGGTTGATCTTTTCTTGTATTTTAGTCAAGTCATTTACAAAAAGGAAATATGGTAGGCTGGCAGCTACACAACGGCTAAGCACACAATAGCACGCAAGCTAGACACTCGTAATAAATGTCCTTAATTGGACAATAGTGCAGTCTAAAACAGCGTATTTGTCAATACAAACAAGTATCAAATAATTATAGTTGCATATTACTTACACATACAAAGTCTCCAAGGCAGAAACGTGTTAGAAAGTGTCCAGTAACAAATGTGTCCGCATCATTCAATTTAAACTTAACATCATGAATTATAGTGACTGAAACAAATACCATTCCATTTCAACTAAAAGAAAGTCTTAAGTCCATTTTAGACATTCATCAATCCATCAATCCATCCATCCATTTTCTACCGCTTGTCCCTCTCGGGGTTGCGGGGGGGTGCTGGAGCCTATCCCCGCTGCATTCGGATGGAAGGCGGGGTAGACCCTGGACAAGTCACCACCTCATCACAGGGCCAACACAGATAGACAACAATCACACGCACATTCACACACTAGGGCCAATTTAGTGTCTTTGGGAGTGGGAAGTTGAAAATAAATAAGTTAGCATTCTTCATATCTACCATTGTTCTCTTTTTTACTAATTTCACTTGATCAAACCTTGTCTATAATTCAACAATACCAAATAAGAAAAGTACTGTCGATGTATGATTTCTGCTGAGATCAGATCAATATTGGTATCAGGCAATACTCAAGGCTCCAATATCGGTACCGTATCGTAAATGATAAAGTTGTATCGAAACGCCACTACTTACTGTATAACTAATAATAACACAAACGTTTGTCTTTGTGTGTGTGTGTTTCTTTTATATATATATATATATATATATATATATATATATATATATATATATATATATATATATATATATATATATATATATATATATATATACATACGACCATACGTCATAGCCAGTATGCAAATGAGAAGAGGATGTCTTATATCTGGATGTCCCTGCAGCCATTTTGTGGGAAACACTGTCGACTACTCAGTGCGTGGGATTCTTTGTCTGGGTACTCCATTTTGTGGAGTGACACGCGGGCAAACAGACTAGTCTGTTCGCCGCAATGTTTGACCGTAAGAAAAGTGAGAAGGTGCAAATATTATTTTTTGGCACAAATGGAGTCGCGTAAGACAGTTTTTCAATTTAAATGTGTTCCAAATAAAGCAAAGCGTTCCCATATCCAAACACATTGTACATACCCAGCAGGCACAAGAATTTGAAACAACGTTGATTATACATACATGTCCTTTAAAACGGACTTTGAAACAACATTGCAAAATAGTTGTATTTGTAAATTGTATTTATATAATAGACTGTATTTATATTATTCACATGTAAAAAAAATACTTAAGTGTTTATTGTTTATTGTGAGCGAACTGTGGTGCTGAATTTCCCCCAGGGATCAATAAAGTACTTTCTATTATATTCTATTCTATTCTAATTGAGACAACGTTGATGTCTGACGTTGTATCCACGTTGTTGGTTGGGAAATGACCAAATTTCAATGGTCAAATCAACGTCACAAACTGACATTGAATAAACGTCAAAAAGCATGTTGTTTCAACGTTTTATTTGTGTTGTAGAATATTGGTTGGAAAATGACCAAATTTCAATGGTCAAATCAACCTCCGAACCCAATGTTGATTAAACGTCGTCAAAAAGCATGTTGTTTCAACGTTATGTTTGAGTTGCTCAATGTCAGGACCTAATTCAACAAGGTCCTGGGGAAATATGGGGAAACAACTACAAATGTGCGCTTCATTCACTAACTGTGTTACAAAAAAGATCAATTAGAATAATACATAATGTTGGATATAGAGAACATACAAACAGGGGCGCCGCTAGGGATTTTGGGCCCCATGAAAATAATCTTTACAGGGCCCCCAACACAGCGGCAACATTTTTTGATGCTATTCTACATACAATTATGCATTTTAATGGTATTTTTGACTATCATTACCATATTTTTGAAAGAAGAACAGCATCACAGTTGACATGTACAGTAGGGGAAGAACTGAGCACTCTGAATACAATGGAATTCGTTTTGAGTCTTTTATTTGCTGCACCACTGATTCTTAAATTGGAAATAAACTCTTCCATGAAAAAATAGCAATTATAATCAGTGGAGAGAAAAAAATCTCAGCAAAAACAAAAACGCCATCAGAATACAAAATGGCCATATATGATTATTCATAATTTAAGTAGAACTTAATATATGAAAGAATGGTAAATATATATATAATATATCTGTTATATTATATATATATTTACCAGACTCTGTTCAGAATGAGGCATCATTTTGACAGAGGGGAGATCAACTATTATTGAATAAGAACAGCTTGATAAATGTTTGACTGGATTGATTATTTAACTAATATAGCAGTAAAATTTAAAAAATCAGAGTTTTCTTGAGCTAACATGGTGAGAAAAGTGAGCTAGCTTATTACCACAGACAGGGACAAAGTTAATATGCATAACTTTCCACCACAACTAACAAACCCACCTTTTTTTGGAAATATTGGGTGACATATTGTCGACCCTTCATCTCCTTCTCCTCTCTTATTTTATTTTCCTTTCTTTTTTGGCTGCCTGATTTTTGAGGCATACTGCTGTCTCCTCCGCTTTGTCTGTGACAATTCGCGGTGCTCTACCTGCAGCTGATCCAGTCGGACTGAACCATTTTACGTAAATAGAGGGGGGGAAGGGAGGGCCCTGCAGGTGTTGATGCTTCCAAAACAAATAAAGATATTGTTACCAGGACATGGAAAATAAAACATGTGTGATTATATGTTAGTTAATAACTTAGTGTCATTATTTTTTCTGTATTATAATTTCATCATCATTAGGGGCCTCTCTGGGCCCCCCTCCATCATGGGCCCCTAGAATCCGTCTCCTTTACCCCCCCTTTTCGGCGCCCCTGGCTGTGATTATATGCATCAAGTGTTCATTCAAGGCTAAGGCAAAATATCGAGATACTGTATATATCGTGTATCGCGATATGGCCTTAAAATATTGCGATATTTAAAAAAGGCCATATCGTACAGCCCTAATACAACGTTGATTATACATACATGTCCTTTAAAACGGACTTTGAAACAACGTTGCAAAATAGTTGTATTTGTAAATTGAGACAACGTTAATGTCTGACGTTGGATCCACGTTGTTGGTTGGGAAATGACCTAATTTCAATGGTCAAATCAATGTCACAAACTGACATTGAATAAACGTCAAAAAGCATGTTGTTTCAACGTTGTATTTGTGTTGTAGAATATTGGTTGGAAAAAGACAAAATTTCAATGGTCAAATCAACCTCAGAACCCAACATTGATTAAACGTCGTCAAAAAGCATGTTGTTTCAACGTTACTGTATGTTTGAGTTGCTCAACGTCAGGACCTAATTCAACAAGGTCCTGGGGAAATATGGGGAAACAACCACAAAAGTGCGCTTCATTCACTAACTGTGTTACAAAAAAGATCAATTAAAATAATAAATAATGTTGGATATAGAGAACATACAAACACTTTATTTATTAAATCACAATTATTGAAATTCAACGATTTGGTGCATTTGCAAACAGCTAAAATTATGCACAAAGCAAACTATAATCTGCTACCCAAGAATGTACAACAATTCTTCTCAACAAAAGAGGAGAAGTATAGCCTTAGAGGAAAATCTAATTTAAACCATCTGTATGCGCGTACAACACTTAACTCCTTTAGCATATCAGTATGTGGAATTAAATTATGGAATGGATTAACCAAATAATAAATTACACAAAGCACCAATATGATTCAGTTTAAGAGACTGTTCAAACTACAAGTGTTCACAAAGTACACAGAACAGGAATTATGATGAATATCTTGAACACTTTTTTTTTTTTTTTAGACAAAGATTGTTTATGTATTTAATATGTGTTTACTTACTATGGTATATTATTTGTTTATTATTTATTTGTTCACTGTTCTGTCACAGAGAACAAGGACATTGGATAAAATTGTGATGGTATGAAAAGGGGTAGGATTAAATAAGCTCTGCTTCTTCCAACTCCTTCCCGGACATGCTGTAATGAAACAACTGGAAATATGTGATGAATTACATTGAATTGTATGCATGTTCGAAATAAACTGAAACTGAACTGAACTTTAATGTCTTGTGTCTGCTGGCTACCTCGTCATAGATTGTGCCAACTTTTAAACTCATGTTTCCATCTCCAAGATGACAGCGACAAGGCATCACAAATGTGAAAAGGTTTCCCCAATCATTAGTCTGACTCGAAGTTGATCTCAGTAAGTAACGTGTTTGTCCACGCAGCCATTAGACTTCCTGCCATTGTTTTCCCAGTTTGGCTTTCCTGCTAGTGTTGGTGGTGTAAATATAGAAAGTACTACACAAGGTGGCGGGCAAGGGCCAAGCAGGAAATGTGTGTGTGTGTGTGTGTGTGTGTGTGTGTGTGTGTATGTGTGTGTGTGTGTGTGTGTGTGTGTGTGTGTGTGTGTTTTACCATTTGTTTGTGTACTAGTCTTAGAGTCCTGCAAACTTTATGCTAATTGGAGCCAGTGAATGAAGTCATGCTTCCTAACTGCTTCGATGACTCATTCTCCTCTTGCACCGCAGTTTGTTATTCTTGCCCACTTCTTGTCCCTCCATTGTTCTGCCTCTCTGTGAGAGGGTCAGCCCTGTGCTCCGATGACGTCGCTTGCATTGTTTTGTCTCTCCGGCCTTCTAAAAATGTCTGCCTAAACAAAAACACTGAGTCCACATCCTGCTGCCTGGCTGCACAAAAAGAATATGAGCCCAGCTTTTCATTGTCTCGCTCTTTCAAAGCACTTCAGTGTGTGTGTGTGTGTGTGTGTGTGAGTGTGTGTGTGTGTGTGTGTGTGTGTGTGTGTGTGTGTGTGTGTGTGTGTGTGTGGTGGCACAATTAAGGGCCAAATGAAGGTTGTTGATTGTAAGGTCACTGCAATCAGATTGAACCCACGCAACACAACGTACTGTACTGCGATCGCTCCTCGCCCGTTAATACCTTCTGTATCTGCCAACCTTCATCGTGGAAAGTCCACACCCACAGCAAGCTCGCCTCCACGTTATAAACACATGTCGTTTAATTCACGCCATTTACAGTACGGAGGATGGATTGTAAATGTGCGCGTAGAGACAGAAATGACATGCTGTCATGGAGTAAGAATATTTACTTTGTTTTAATGAATGGACATGTTCTATGCCCAAAGTAGATAATACATATTCATACCAAACGCTTTCAAGCTGCACAATCATTGATGGCATTATCCGCAAGGCTATATTGTAATCAACATAGTAGATTTTACTGTAGGAACCTGGCAGCTCAGTCTTTTGATTGATTGATTGAGACTTTTATTAGTAGGTTGCACAGTACAGTACATATTCCATACAATTGACCACTAAATGGTAACACCCGAATAAGTTTTTCAACTTGTTTAAGTCGGGGTCCATGTTAATCAATTAATGGTAATGGTAGTCGCCAGAAATTTACCATAAAATGATCCTGTATTACCATGTTTTCCATTAGAGCGGGGGTCCGCAACCCATTCGGCTCATGCAGCTCTTTAGCGCCGCCCTAGTGGCTCCCTGGAGCTTTTACAAAAATTTATAAAAATGGAAAAAGATGGTAAAAAAAATATATATTTTTTAAAAATATTGTTTCTTTAAGAGAACAAACATGACACAAACCTTCCTAATTGTTAGAAATCCCACTGTTTACATTAAACATGCTTCACTGATTAGAGTATTTGGTGGGCGCCGTTTTGACCTACTAATTTCGGCGGTCCTTGAATGCACCGTAGTTTGTTTACATGTACAACTTTCTCCGACGCTGCCACAGAAAGACTTGTTTTATGCCACTCCTTATTTGTCTCATTTTGTCCGACAACTGTGTGGGAATGCACAAAAAGTGAGCTTTGTTGATGTTATTGACTTGTTAGAGTGCTAACCAGTGCATGAGTGCAAGCTAATCGATGCTAACATGCTACATTTAGGCTAGCTGTATGTACATATTGCATCATTATGACTCGTTTGTAGGTTTATTTGAGCTAATTTAATTTCCTTTACATCTGTCCTTCGTGTATTTAATTTATATTTGCATGTCTCATGACACATTATCTGTATGTAATATATGGTTGCATGTCTGATAGTTGTTTGTGTGCCATGCTATTCCAGACCACAGCAAACGTTACCCAGCTTGCCAAAGATTGTAATAAATCCACTAGAAGAAGACAGCCTGATGTTTCCTTTACTTAGACACACACATCTATACCTTTGGCCATTCTAAGCCAGTCATTTCCAGGAGTTATCTCACCCTCTGAGAAGCCTGTGTTTTACTAATGTTTTCATATGTTACAAAAATTGGTAGAATAAATATTACATTTCAACATTTCTATCAACAAAGATTTGTGTCAGCCTGCGAAAAATTGTCATTTTGATAGTTAATAGCTAATATAGACACTTACATCATGCGTTGCCTTCATTATAACACTTATATGAGGCCTTTTAATTTTTTGCAGCTCCAGCAGGATTTATTTTTTGTATTTTTGGTCCAATATGGCTATTTCTACATTTTGGGTTGCCGACTCCTGCATTAGAGTAATGCAGTGTAAAAATAGGGAATGTAGATTTGACATTAAAAAAGTTGCAGCTCAGTCGCCAGAATTGTGCGCCAAAAATGACATTGGTACCGTTTTTCAATGTATAGTAATGACTGGAAAAGAAATGACCGTTGTTTTTTCTGTAAAAAAACAACAACTAACTATTCCAAGTATAATATCAATACATGTTAGATTAATATTTTTATATTAACACAAAAACATTTTTGGCATTATTGTAATTGTTTACAAACTAAGCATTTAAAAGCAAATAGTAGTTTGTTGCAGTATTGACTTTATTAAAAATGTTCTATGTAATAAAAATTATTAAGGAAATAATTTAAATATTTCTTTGATATTGTTACACCGCCATCCTGGGTTTTTTCTGATTAAAATTGTGTTTAAAAATGTAATCATTAAAAGATACTGAAAATTAGAAGTATCAGTGTCACTATTGGGTCGGCAACCCGCGGCTCTGGAGCCGTATGCGGCTCGTTAGCGCCGCCTTTGTAGCTCCCTGAAGCTTTTTCAAAAATGTGTGAAAATGGAAAAAGATGGGGGAAAAATAAATGTTTTGTTTTAATATGGTTTCTATAGGAGGACAAACATGACACAAACCTTCTTAATTGTTAGAAATCCCACTGTTTGTATTAAACATGCTTCACTGATGAGGATATTTGGCGAGCGTCGTTTTGTACTACTAATTTTTGCAGTCCTTGAACTCACCGCAGTGGGTTTACATGTACAACTTTCTCAGACTCTACCACAGAAAGACATGATTTATGCCACTCTTTCTTTGTCTCATTTTGTCCACCAAACTTTTTATGCTGTGCGTGAATGCACAATGGTGACTTTTTTTGATGTTATTGACTTGAGTGGAGTGCTAATCAGGCATATTTGGTCAGTGCATGACTGCAAGCTAATCGATGCTAACATGCTATTTAGGCTAGCTGTGTGTACATATTGCATCATTATGCCACCATTGAGCTCATTTCCTTTACTTATGTCATCTGTGTATTTAATTTATATTTGCATGTCTCATGACACATTATCTGTATGTAATATTGGCTGCATTTCTCATAGTTGTTTGTGTGCAGTTATAGATCACATCAAACATTACCCAGCTTGCAAAGATTGTAATAAATCAATTAGAAGAAGACAGCCTGACGTTTCCTTTAACTTGGACACACACATCTATAGCTTTGGCCATTCTCAGCCAATAATTTCAAGGAGTTATCTCACCTTCTGAAAAGCCTCCATTGTACTAATGTTTTATATTGTTGTAAAAATATGTAGAATAAATATTACAATTTCAATATTTCTGTCAGCGAAGATTTATGTCATTTTGATAGTAGGCTAATATAGCTAATATAGACACTTACATTATGTGTTGCCTTCAGTATAACACTTATATCCATCCATCCATCCATCTTCAACCGCTTATCCAGAATCGGGTAGCGGGGACAACAGCTCCAGCAAAGACCCCCAGACTTCCCTCTCCAGAGCAACATTTGCGACTTCCTCCTGGGGAATCCCGAAGTGTTCCCAGGCCAGAGAGGAGATATAATCCCCCCATCTGGTCCTTGGCCTGCCGCGGGGTCTCCTCCCAGTGAGACGTGCAACGAGGACCTCCCTAGGGAGACGCTTGTGAGGCATCCGCACGAGATGCCCGAACCACCTAAGCTGGCTCCTTTCCAAGCGAAGGAGCAGCGGCTCTACTCCGAGTCTCTCTCGGGTGACTGCACTTCTCGCCCTATCTCTAAGGGAGGTGCCAGCCACCCTTCTGAGGAAACTCATTTCGGCCGCTTGTATTCGCGATCTTATTCTTTCGGTCATTACCCACACTTCATGACCATAGGTGAGAGTAGGAATGTAGATAGCTCGGTAGACCGAGAGCTTTGCCTTCTGGCTCAGCTCTCGTTTCGTCACAACAGTGCGGCAGAGAGACTGCAATACTGCCCCAGCTGCTCCGATTCTCCGGCTGATTTCCTTCTCCATCTTTCCCTCACTCGTGAACAAGACCCCGAGATACTTAAACTCCTCCACCTGGGACAGAGTCTCGTCCCCTACCCGGACTGTACAAACCATCGGTTTCCTGCTGAGAACCATGGCCTCAGATTTGGAGATGCTGATCCTCATTCCAGCCGCTGAACACTCAGCTGCGAACCGATCCAGTGAGAGCTGAAGGTCACGAACCGAAGGTGCCATCAGGACCACATCATCTGCAAACAGCAGTGATGCAACCCTTAGCTCCCCGAGACGTATACCCTCTCCGCCATGGCCACGACTCCGCCTAGAAATCCTGTCCATGAAAATCACAAACAGGGTAGGTGACAGAGCGCAGCCCTGGCGGAGACCAACCCCCACTGGAAACGGATCCGACTTATATCCAAGCACCCGGACACAACTCTCGCTTTGGTTGTACAGAGATTGGATGGCCCTCAGCAGGGTTCCCCTCACTCCGTACTCCCTCAGCACCTCCCACAAGATCTCCCGGAGGACCCGGTCATACGCCTTCTCCAAATCCACAGAGCACATGTAGACTGGATAGGCATACTCCCAGGCCTTCTCCAGGACTCCCGCAAGAGTAAAGAGTTGGTCAGTTGTTCCACGACCAGGACGGAATCCACATTGCTCCTCTTGAATCTGAGGTTCGACCATTGGCCAGTACCTTGGCGTAAACTTTCCCAGGGAGGCTGAGTAGTGTGATGCCCCTGTAATTAGCACACACCCTCTGGTCCCCCTTTTTGAAAAGGGGAACCACCACCCCAGTCTGCCACTCCCTCGGCACTGTCCCAGACTTCCACGCAATGTTGAAAAGGCGTATCAACCAAGACAGCCCATCAACACCCAGAGCCTTCAGCATTTCTGGACGGATCTCGTCACCCCCCGGAGCTTTGCCACTGTGGAGTTGTCTAACTACCTCAGTGACTTCACTCCGAGAGATCGACGTCGATCCCCCATCATCCTCAGGCCCTGCTCCTATCAGGGAGGGTGTATCTGATGTATTTGGGTTCAGGAGTTCCTCAAAGTGCTTTTTCCAACGCCCTACGACTTCCTCACTTGAAGTCAGCAAAGTCCCATCCTTGCCGTACACAGCTTGGATGGTTCCCTGCTTCCCCCTCCTGAGGTGCCGTATGGTCTTCCAGAACAGCTTTGGTGCCGCCCGATAGTCCTTCTCCATGGATTCCCCGAACTGCTCCCACACCCTCTGCTTAGCCTCGTCCACAGCCACGGCCGCTGCCCTTCGGGCCCGTCGGTACCTTGCAACTGTCTCCGGAGTCCCCTGGGATAACATACCCCGGTAGGACTCCTTCTTCAGTCGGACGGCTTCCCTGACCACCACTGTCCACCAGGGTGTTCGAGGGTTACCGCCCCTTGAGGCACCTAAGACCTTCTGGCCACAGCTCTCAGCTGCGGCTTTAGCAATAGAGGCTTTGAACATTGCCCATTCCTGTTCAATGTCCCCAACCGCCACAGGGATGGCAGAGAAGTCCTGCCGGAGGTGGGAGTTAAAGTCCTTCCAGACAGAGGACTCCTCCAAACGTTCCCAGTTCACCCGCACTACACGTTTGGGTTTGCCAGGTCTGTCCAGAGGTCTCCCCCGCCATCTAACCCAACTCACCACCAGATGGTGATCAGTTGACAGTTCCGCCCCTCTCTTTACCCGAGTGTCCAAAACATACGGCCTCAGATCAGCTGATACGATTACAAAATCGATCATTGATCTTTGGCCTAGGGTGCTCTGGTACCAGGTACACCTATGAGCATCCTTATGCTTTAACATGGTGTTTGTTATCGCAAGTCCGTGACTAGCACAGAAGTCCAATAACAATCCACCACTCAGGTTCAGATCAGGGAGACCATTCCTCCCAATCACGCCAGTCCAAGTATCACTGTCATTGCCCACGTGCGCGTTGAAGTCCCCTAGCAAGACTATGGAATCCCCTGCTGGCGCCCCATACAGGACCCCATGCAAGTTATCCAAGAAGGCCAAATACTCTGAACTCTTGTTTGGTGCGTACGCACAAACAACAGTCAGAGTTTTCCCCCCTCCAACCCTAAGGCGAAGGGAGGCGACCCTCTTGTCCACCGGGGTGAACTCCAACGTACAGGCACTCAGCCGGGGACTCGTGAGTATCCCCACACCCGCCTGTGCCCTCACACCCTGAGCAACTCCAGAAGTGAACAAGGTCCATCCCTTGTCCAGGAGTGTGGTTTCAGAGCCCTTGCTATGCGTAGAGGTAAGCCCCACCAGATCCAACCGGTAGCGCTCCACCTCCCGCACCAGCTCAGGCTCCTTCCCCACCAGCGTAGAGACGTTCCACGTCCCGAAAGTCAGCCTCTGCTGCCCCGAATTGGTCCGTCTAGAGCCTCCACTTTCACTGCCATCCACTTGGCAGCGCACCCGACCCCACTGGTTCCGACCGCGGGTGGTGGGCCCACGTGGCGGAGAAGATGGTGTGTCCACGTAGCTTCTTCGGGCTTTGCCCGGCCGGGCTCCGTGGCTAGCCCGGCCACCAGGCGCTCGCTGACGAGCCCTACCTCCGGGCCTAGCTCCGGAGGAGGGCCCCGGGCTTCCTCCGGGCCGGGTAACGCATCCTCTTTTATTTTGTTTCATGGGGGGTATCGTAACCCTGATGGGGGGGGCATTCGGGTGCTACACCTTGCCCAAGGGTGACCCGGAACTATGTAAGGCAGGGGCGTTCAACTCCCTGAGGCTTAATACAAGCCCACATACCCTTTAACACTTATATAAGGCTTTTAATTGTTGTGGCTCCAGACAGATTTGTTTTTTGTATTTTTGGTTCAACACATACCAATGGTATGACCGACCCTGTGTATATACTTGGTATTTGATCAATATCCAAATTTGTGGTATCTCCTCAAACTAATGTGAAGTATCGAAACAACAGACGAATAAGTGTTTATTTCATTTTAACAGAAGTGTAGAAAGAACCATGTTTCAACAGAAAGTAACCCGATATTAAGAGTAAATTAACAAGTAGATTAGTATTAGTTTTGAGAAAATATATACCTGGAAATTAAGCAATATGTTACCACATACTGCACATCAGCAGCCAAATCGGGAGCCTTTGTAACCTGTTTTTAAATGCTTGTATCATCATTTATATGCCAAATAAAATGTTGTGACATATATGGTTGTCACAAGAGGCTGTAATACAATTTGTAAAATAGGTTTTATGCCATTTCGCCCATCCTTAGTTTGCGCCACGGAAAACGTTGTCGCTACTCAAGTTTCCCTAAAAACACCCACAATAAAACAACTAAGAGCTGCTGTTTACTGACATAATTGTCATGTTTACTGCAGCTATTGAAGAGAGAAAGACTTAAACGAGTAGGCGAAGATTTTACATTTTTACTGTTTAAAAAAATAGACATGTTCACTAGTTATGTTTCAATTAAAATTGTAATATAGTAATACTAATAAATTAGTCATTTTTTAAATTAAAGGTCTTTTTTTTAAGTTGAATTACATGACAGTCTGGTGAGATGTATGAAGTATTTTATTAGGGTGATGCTGCTTAACTCTGTCAAAACTAAATAAATGCGTGTACTGAGTTGTCAGCTTTACAGAAAATGTGTTCCTGATTTTTATGCACAACAACATTGATTTATCTCTTTAATAAAATGATTAAAAAGAAGATGTAATGGAGGCCAGCCAGTATGGCTGTGCAAGAGTATGTTGGTAAACCCCACTCCTTTTAAGAGTTGGAGCTGTCACGCCAAATTTCTTCCCCCTACAAAAACCTTCCCCCACCCCATTTACTTCCAGGGTCATTTCCTCTTACGTCATTTCCTCTTATGATAGCACTTCGGCTTTGACTGCCCGTCGCTGGAAGGATACTTGTTTTTTAATTTATTTGTTATTTTTTATAATATAGCGTTAACAAAACGTCTGTATTAATCGGACAAGTATTAATTGGACAAATTAACTTGATGATATTCCTGACTGCACATTTGACTCATCGACATATACGGGAATGAATAACAGTGTACAATAAGTTAATTCATTATCAATCAACATTATCAAACTTTATTAAAACTAAATTTATTTGTTAAATTCAGTTTGTTTTAGTTCTCTGTGTAAGTGAACTAAATTAAAATGACATTTATGTGAACTTACATTTTTTTAGTTTCATTCGTTGTTTTTACGTCAGCACTCATGTTTCCCATAAATCGTGTTACTTTGGGAATGCATATGTGAACAAATACTCATTGCACATTTGACTACCGTACAGGACGGAGAATTAAACGATTTTTGATTCGTTTTCCTACTTCAGGGTTCATTTCGATCGTTGTCAATGACGTAAGAGGAAATGACGTAAGTAAGAGGAAATGACGTAAGAAGAAATGACCCCGGAAGTAAATAAAGGGGGGAGAGGTTTTTGTAAGGGGAAGAAATTTGGTGTGACAGAGCCACATACTGAGTTGGCATCATTCAGAGGACTCAGGTTTGATGCCAGTCAGTTTACACTTACTAGTATTGTCTCTTTCTTTATGCAATTTAATCCTTTGACTTTAATGGGTTGTGTTAACTGAAATAACTACATACATTAAAATGTCCTGCTGTTACTTTGATAATAATAAAAAGGATAATCATTCATGAATAATTTTCGCCATGTGTGCTCTTTTTTGTAACTTTAGCACAAGGGTGCCCAAACGTTTTTCCCCCAAGGGCCAAAGTGAAAATGTGCCAATGGGCCGCGGGACAAACAGCGGTTTTTACCACAAGTGAGGAATTTAGCTTCATGCTGGCAATAATTCATTGTAAAGTAGTAGAGACTGTCACACAGTTGTGTGCCTAATTGAGTTAACATTAAACCCTGCATATTTTTTTGTACTTTTTTAACCTCAAAACATTCAAAAAGGTCATTTTCTGCAGATTTCCATCCGATAGCTTTTAAACTTTATCGACACAGATTAGGATGCAAAATTTCAAAGCATTGAGGTTTTCATTACAGGACGTGGACGAAGCACGTGACCATGAATTGATTAACGTGGACCCTGACTTAAACAAGTTGAAAAACTTATTCGGGTGTTACCATTTAGTGGTCAATTGTACGGAATATGTACTGTACTGTGCAATCTACAAATAAAAGTTTCAATCAATCAATCAATCAAAGCATGGCACCCAAAATTATCCTCCTCTATAGATCCTGAAAGAGTCACAACTTTAACGTAGAGCAGGGGTTTATAATTCAAATGCAAAAAAAATACAGATTTTACTGTAAAAAACAAAAACAAACTGGCAGCTCAATCGCCAGAATTTCACCGTAAAATAGACCGTGGTTTTTACACTAAATATACTGTAAACGGAAAAGCATTACCACTGTTGTTTGATGTTGAAATTCTGGTGACTGAGCTGCCAGTTTTTACCGTAACATCTACTGCCATTTTATTACAGTGAATTACTGTATATTGAAAAAAAAATACCTTTGTTATTTTCAAGGTAATATTTTGGCGACTCCGCTGCCGTTTTTTGGGGTTTTTTACAGAAAAATCAACGGTAATTTCTTTTACAGTCCATTACTATATATTGAAAAACAGTACCACTGTTATTTTTGGCGCCAAATTCTGGTGACTGAGCTGCAACTTTTTTTAATGTCAAATCTACATTCCCTATTTTTACAGTGCATTACTCTAAAGCAGGGGTCGGGAACCTTTTTACCTAAACCTAAACCTACTCAGTGGCCTAGTGGTTAGAGTGTCCGCCCTGAGATCGGTAGGTTGCGAGTTCAAACCCTGGCCGAGTCATACCAAAGACTATAAAAATGGGACCCATTACCTCCCTGCTTGGCAGTCAGCATCAAGGGTTGGAATTGGGGGTTAAATCACCAAAAATGATTCCCGGGCGTGGCACTGCTCCTGCCCGCTGCTCCCCTCACCTCCCAGGGGGTGATCAAGGGTGATGGGTCAAATGCAGAGAATAATTTCGCCACACCTAGTGTGTGTGTGACAATCATTGGTACTTTAACTTTTAACTCTTTGACTCAGAGAGCCAGGAGAGCCAAATATTGTAAAATCTATTTCCTTGAGAGCCATATAAAAAATGTTAACACTGAATACAACTAAATGCGTGCATTTTTAAGTAAGACCAACATTTTTACAGTATAATAAGTATCTTAATATTTTTAATAACATTGTTATTCTGAAGCTAACCAATAACAAATAAAATACTTCTTACCGTTAATGCGACTTCTTCAACAGGTGCGGTAGAAAACGGATGGTCTCCTGCTGGCCCCACTATAGCCTGGACTCTCACTAATATGTTAGATCTACTATGGACTGGACTTTCACCCACATATGCGGTCCTCTCCAAGGTTTCTCATAGTCATTGACATGGACGTCCCATTGGGGTTGTGAGTTTTTCCTTGCCCTTATGTGGGCTCTGTACCACGGATGTCGTTGTGGCTTGTGCAGCCCTTTGAGACACTTGTGATTTAGGGCTGTATAAATAAACATTGATTGATTGATTGATGGATTAAAATGCATGAGAATGTTTTATATTTTGAACGTTACTTTTAATACTGTGATTACCAGCGGAATTATTCATTTCTTATCGTGTTAAGCAATGTCAGCTAAGATTTATCTGAGAGCCAGATGCAGTCATCAAAAGAGCCACATCTGGCTCCAGAGCCATAGGTTTCCGACCCCTGCTCTAATGGAAAACATGGTACCACAGGATCATTTTACGATACATTTCAATTTTGATATCTTACTATGTACTAGACTCTCACTATTATGTTAGATCCACTATGGACTGGACTTTCACAATATTATGCTAGACCCACTCGACGTCCATTGCATCCGGTCTCCCCTAGAGGGGGGAAGGGGAGGGTCACCCACATCTGCGGTCCTCTCCAAGGTTTCTCATTGTCATTCACATTGACATCCCACTGGGTTGTGAGTTTTTCCTTGCCCTTATGTGGGCTCTGAACCGAGGATGTCGTTGTGGCTTGTGCAGCCCTTTGAGACACGTGTGATTCAGGGCTATATAAATAAACATTGATTGACATTGATTGATTGGTTTTCGGCGACTGAGCTGCCAGGTTCCTACAGTAAAATCTACTGATTTTTTTTACAATGTAGCCTTGCGGATATGCCATCAATGATTGTGCAGCTTGAAAGCGGTCGGTATGAATATGTAATACATTTGGCGGGCCAAACAAAACGACACAACAGGCCAAGTTTGGCCGGCGGGCCCTAATTTGGGCACCCCTAATTAATCACCTGTCCCTTAAACTGTCTCTCCACGTTTCTGGCACACTATAGCATCAAGTAAAATGACTCTTGTCCTTTCCAGGCGGTTAATTATAAATAGATTAGTATTTTTCATACCTGCCATTGTACTCCCTATTGACTCATTTCACTTGATAACACCTTTTCTAGCATTCCACACTACAAAATAATAAAGCATGTAGGATTCTGCCGATATCGTATCTGTTCAATTTTGATATCGGCTCGTACTCAAGGCTCCCATGTGGATATCAAACATGAATCAGTTGTATCAGGACACCCTTAGTTCTTATTGTTATATTGCATATTGTTTTCACCTAAGGCGACGTACTTTTCCGTGTCTCAGGCGGTCAAATGAATTTTGTTAAGACATGGTATTAAAAATAAAATGAAATATATTTAACTTGGGCCAAACACTTTAGGCCAGGGGTGTCCAAACTTTTCCCGCTGAGGGCCAAACACTGAAATATCAAAGCAAGCGGGGGCTATTTTGATATTTTTTATTTTAAAAACCAATACAATATATGTATAAAAAATATACATTTAGGCCGCCACTCAGGCTTGATCCTGGGGACCCCAAAGGGTTTAGGTAAAAAAAATATTTAAAATGTGTCATTATTTAGTATTGTTATTATTATCCAAGGTTTAAATCTCCAGATCAACATTAGGTCTATCTGTCAATATAAAGTTGTTGTTTTTTAAAGATTTACGCTGTATGCTCTTTTTGTCAAAGAAAACCCTGTTTTTTTATGGAAAAAACACAAAATATGCAATATTTTCCCCCAATAATATTTTAAAGTGGAATATTTGAGATTATATAATAATTGGCGCTCATAGCATAACTCATAACACCATTGATTCATTATTATTTTTTGAGCAATGACACTTAAAAAAATAAATTAAGAAAAGTCAAACTAATATTATTGGGGATCCAAAAGGGTCCTGCTCAGTAAAGTATTAAAAAATAAATCATACATTTTTTTTTTTTACTTTTATCACAATAGTCTCAAGATCAACTTCAGATCCATCCGTCAATTATAACTTTTATTGTTGTTTATGTTTTTTGTTTGTTCGTTTTAGGCCCTTGTTTTAAAAAAACAGCTCAGTTTTTTATATGGCAAACACAAAATATGCAACATTTTCCCCCAAAAATGTCTCAAAGTGCAATATTTAATGTGACGTAATTGGAGCCTTGAATAGGTCAATAATTCATAATGACATTGATTTTGGTTCATTATTATTTTTTAAAGAAAGAAACATTTTATTGTGACATTTCACCTGTTTGCTCTTTTATACCACTTTTCATGTTTTTAATTTTTTTTAATCGTATTTTTAGAATGTGCCACGGGGCCGTTAAAATGTTACCTGCGGGCCGCAAATGGCCCCCGGGTCGCACTTTGGACACCCCTGCTTTAGGCAAAGCAAATCTCAGGCACAATCTTTGTGTAGGAGTACACCGAGGGTATGACATTTAACAGCATGTATGAAAAACATTATGGAATTGTTCAACTAACACAGCTATTATTGTTATTATTGTAACACACCATTCAATAATTGCTTACCTTTTACCAATCCTCTCCAACTGGCAACCTCTCCTTTGTGCGCCATCATAATCCTGCAGTCTCACACGGAGAGGAGACTTCCACACGTACTCTCGCCCTCTTTCACACGCACGTCTGCTCACAGATTGTTACTTTGCTGGAAACTAAGTGTGCAGACATCAGGGTGGGCTTCAGAGAGGTAGTGGGAGGCGACCAACCCCTCTGCTCCACTGGCATGATAATATTCAAGGAACTTTATTGTCATAGCAAAAATGTAGTCTCCGAGGTCCCAGATTCACCCGATGATTACCAAAAGACATAATCAATTTGATAGGACACAATTATAGTAGGTTACACATAGAGAAGAATGATTAGAACAATAGAATGGATTGTGATCCTGTAGTGCAAATGACAGCAAGCCAAACCAAATAAAAGCCCAGCTGAAGACACTTGGTGCACGTATGCAAGTTAAGAGTTCCTCGTCCAGGGATCGGTAGATTGGGATCCATTGCTACAGAGATACAGATTTCAGCAGTCTAACAGGTTCTGGAAAAAAAGCTGTTCCTCAGTCTAGTGGTCCTGAGGGGAGGGGGCCAAAGAAAGAGTGAGGAACCCCGGGTGATGCATAAAAGCTCTCTTTCTGCATCTGCGGATGAAGACAAGATGGTGGTAGGCTGCTCCTCACCATCTTCTTTTTTTTCAAATTTAAGATTTATTTAGGATTCTCCATTTTACAACACATGTACAGTAGTATACATTGAAATTTTGGCAATGCAAATGCTCACAAGACACCACAAACAACAGGGGGAAGGAGACAACAAGAAGACACGTTTCAATAAGACTAAACTTAACAGGAGAAAAAAAAGCATATACAGTCGTGGTCAAAAGTTGACATACACTTGTAAAGAACATAATGTCATGGCTGTCTTAAGTTTCCAATAATTTGTACTACTCTTGTTTTTTGTGATAGAGGGATTGGAGCACATACTTGTTTGTTCTTTTATGAATTTATTATGGGTCTACTGAAAATGTGACCAAATCTGCTGGGTCAAAAGTATACATACAGCAATGTTAATATTTGGTTATATGTCCTTTGGCAAGTTTCACTGCAATAAGCAATTTTGGTAGCCATCCACAAGCTTCTGGTTGAATTTTTGGCCACTCCTCTTGACAAAATTGGTGCAGTTCAGCTAAATTTGTTGGTTTTCTGACATGGACTTGTTTCTTCAGCATTGTCCACATGTTTAAAGGCCTACTGAAATGAATTGTTTTTATTTAAACGGGGATAGCAGATCCATTCTATGTGTCATACTTGATCATTTCGCGATATTGCCATATTTTTGCTGAAAAGATTTAGTAGAGAACAACGACGATAAAGGTCGCAACTTTTGGTCGCTGATAAAATAAACCTTGCCTATACCGGAAGTAGCGTGACGTCACCGGAGGAAGGACTCCTCACATTTTCCCATTGTTTACACCAGCAGCGAGAGAGATTCGGACCGAGAAAGCGACGATTACCCTATTAATTTGAGCGAGGATGAAAGATTTGTGGATGAGGAAAGTGAGAGTGAAGGACTACAGTGCAGTGCAGGACGTATCTTTTTTCGCTCTGACCGTAACTTAGGTACAAGGGTTCATTGGATTCCACACTTTCTCCTTTTTCCATTGTGGATCACAGATTTGTATTTTAAACCACCTCGGATACTATATCCTCTTGAAAATGAGAGTCGAGAACGCGAAATGGACATTCACAGTGACTTTTATCTCCACGACAATACATCGGCGAAGCTCTTTCGCTACTGAGCTAACGTGATAGCATCGGCAGATAGAAACAAAATAAATAAACCCCTGACTGGAAGGATAGACAGAAGATCAACAATACTATTAAACCATGGACATGTAACTACACGGTTAATATTTCCCAGCTTGGCTAAGCTTAACAATGCTGTTGCTAACGACGCCATTGAAGCAAACTTAGCAACGGGACCTCACAGAGCTATGATAAAAACATTAGCGCTCCACCTACGCCAGCCAGCCCTCATCTGCTCATCAACACCCGTGCTCACCTGCGTTCCAGCGATCGACTGCGCGACGAAGGACTTCAACCGATCATCCGTGCGGTCGGCGGCTAGCGTCGGCTAGCGCGTCTGCTATCCAAGTCAAAGTCCTCCTGGTTGTGTTGCTGCAGCCAGCCGCTAATACACCAATCCCACCTACAACTTTCTTTTTTGCAGTCTTCATTGTTCATTAAACAAATTGCAAAAGATTCACCAACACAGATGTCCAGAATACTGTGGAATTTTGAGATGAAAACAGAGTTTTTTTGTATTGGATTCAATGGTGTCTGAATACTTCCGTTTCAACGATTGACGTCACGCGCATACGTCATCATACATAGACGTTTTCAATCGGAAGTTTAGCGGGAAATTTAAAATTGTTAGAGTTAGAGTTAGAGTTAGAGTTTGAGTTTATTTCGAACATGCAAGCATACAACATGATACATCACAATTTCCAGTTTCTCTTTTCAACATGTTCGAAAAGGAGTAGGAAGAAGCAGAGCTTATTTAATCCTACCCCTTTTCTTTACATAACAGTTGCTGAAACTTTTTTTTATTCACTTCCTGTTCTCAATTTATTCACAATAAACTCCATAGGTAATCACAATAAAAATAAATAAATAAATAATAGTAAGAATTTAATAATAACAATTGGTGAAGTAAGTCATATTTCATATGATGAGATAAGTAAGATTACTTTAAGAATGAATGAATGGATGGATGAAATAAATTGAGAATGTTTGTCATGGTTCTTCTTCTTTGTACTTTGTAAACACTTTAAGTTTGAAGAGTTTCTTGAAGTGGATCATATTAGTACATTGTTTGATTGCTTTGCTTAATCCATTCCATAATTTAATTCCACATATTGATATACTGAAGGTCTTAAGTGTTGTACGTGCGTACAAATGTTTTAAATTACATTTTTCTCTAAGATTATATTTCTCCTCTCTTGTTGAGAAGAATTGTTGTATATTCTTGGGTAGCAGGTTATAGTTTGCTTTGTGCATAATTTTAGCTGTTTGCAAATTCACTATGTCGTGGAATTTCAGTATCTTTGATTCAATAAATAAAGGATTTGTATGTTCTCTATATCCAACATTATATATTTTCTAACTGATCTTTTTTGTAACACCGTTAATGAATGAAGTGTACTTTTGTAATTATTTCCCCATATTTCTACACAGTAGCTCAGATATGTAACACTAGTGAACAGTAGAGAATATGAAGTGATTTTTTGTCTAGAACATGTTTTGCTTTATTCATTATTGACGTGTTTCTTGCTACTTTATGTTGTATATTTTTTACTTGAGATTTCCAGTTCAATTTATCATCAATCATTATACCTAGGAATTTGGTTTCATTTACTCTTTCAATTTCTATTCCGTCTATTTGTATTTGTGTTTGACTTTCTCTACTACTATTACCAAATAGCATTATTTTAGTTTTACTGAGATTCAACGATAATCTATTTTTGTCAAACCATCTTTTTAATTTGTTAATTTCTTCTGTTATTATTTGTATTATCTCCTGTGTGTTCTCTCCTGGACAAAACGCTGTTGTATCATCCGCAAATAATACTAACTTTAAATCTTTTGTAACTTTACAAATGTCATTTATATAGAGATTGAATAATTTAGGTCCTAATATTGATCCCTGAGGTACACCACAGGATATATTTAGCGTTGTAGACATGTGTTCACCTAGCTTCACGTATTGTTTCCTGTTCGTTAGATAACTTCTTATCCAGTTTAAGACTAACCCTCTGATGCCATATCGTTCTAGTTTTTTGATTAAAATATTGTGATTAATTGTGTCAAATGCTTTAGTTAGATCCATAAAAACTGCTGCTGCACATTTTTTACTGTCTATTGCATTGGTAATTTCTTCTGTAATTTCAATTAAAGCCATTGAAGTTGAGACATTAGCTCTATATCCATATTGGTTCTCTTTGAGTATTCTATTTTTATTTATGAAACTCTCTAATCTGTTATTAAACAGTTTTTCAATGATTTTAGAAAATTGTGGAAGTAAAGAAACAGGTCTGTAATTTGTAAATTGATGTTTATCTCCAGTCTTATAAATTGGTGCAACTTTAGCTATTTTCATTTTGTTTGGAAATGTACCTGTTTGAAATGATAGGTTACCAATATACATTAATGGTCCTGAGATCTCTTCTATAACCTTTTTTATCGTTTCCATATCAATTCCATTACAATCCGTTGAAGTCTTAGATTTACATTTTTTAACGATTGTCACTATTTCCTCCTGTGTCACATTACTGAGGAACATGGAGTTGGGATTTCGCTCTATGGTATCATTATAGTCCTCAAATGGAACTGGGTCTGGAATCCTTTCTTCCAATTTTGGTCCAATATTTACAAAATAATTATTGAAGCTTTCAAGTACTTCCTTTATGTTGTCATTTTTTTTTATTTCCGTCTAAAAAGTATTGAGGGTAGTCCCTCTTTGTGCCATTTTTAATAATGCTATTGAGGATGCCCCATGTTGCTCTCATATTATTTTTGTTCCTGTCCAATAATTCACTGTAATATTCTTTTCTACATGATCGTAGTATGTCTGTTAACTTCTTTTTATACGTTTTGTACTTAATTTCTGCCTCTATAGTTCTTTGTGCTATAAATTCTCTATATAGTGTATTCTTCTTCGTACAAGCATTTTTTAATCCTTTTGTCATCCATGGTTGATTATTCTTTCTCTGCTTGTTACTGAGTTGTATCCATGGACAATGTTTGTCATAAAGTATTATGAACTTGTTTAAGAAATGTTCATATGCTTCATCAACCTCCTTTTCATTGTACACATTGTCCCAATCTTGCTTTTGTAGCTCAATTTTGAAAGCAGTCATCCTCTTCTCTGTGCACAGTCTTCGAAATGTCCTTTTGTCTTCCATGTTCTTCTTGTAGTTTCCATCATATATTGTAAAAACTGGCAGATGATCACTAACGTCGCTTATAAGTAGACCACTTGTAGTGTTATTGTCAAACTCATTGGTAAAAATATTATCAATAAGCGTGGCACAGTGTCCTGTGATTCTGCTTGGCTTTGTGATTTTTGGATATAAACTGATGCTGTACATTGTATCAATGAAGTCATCAATAGACTTTTGCTTGTTAGGGTTCAATAAGTCAATATTAAAGTCACCACATAAGAACATTATTCTTTGACCATTATCCATGTAAGTAGCCTTGATCCATTCTTCAAATGTTTCTATACTTGACTTAGGTTTCATCAGTTGTATATATATACAACTGATGAAAATGTTTTTGCTTTTTTCCTGACATATTTCAATGGTTATACATTCTAAGATATTATCTATAGCAAATGACATGTTTTTTACCACTTTGTAGTTCAGGTTCTTGTACTTTATAAGTTAACCCGGCCGTATTGGCATGTGTTGCAATGTTAAGATTTCATCATTGATGTATAAACTATCAGACTGCGTAGTCGGTAGTAGTGGGTTTCAGTAGGCCTTTAAGTCAGGACTTTGGGAAGGCCATTCTAAAACCTTCATTCTAGCCTGATTTAGCCATTCCTTTACCACTTTTGATGTGTGTTTGGAACATCCAACTGCGCCCAAGACCCAACCTCGGGGCTGATAATTTTAGATTGTCTTAAAGAATTTGGAGGTACATTTTTTCATGGTGCACAGACATTTTTTCATAATATCCACAAAGTTCAGTGAGCAGATTGTGTTATTTGTGACAATGTCTGTTGACATTTCGTGTTCGTTTGATTTATTTTTTGCACCAGGCGCATTTGGTCATAAAGATAAATGCTGGGGTGTGCTTCAAATTGAGCATAATTAAAGGTCATGGACTTGAATTACTCGTGTTGTCCACTAGATGGCTACAAAATAGTAGCAACACGTAGCAGTCTTTTTAACTGAATGCATTCCTGCGGGCAAGATTCCTTATTTAACTCATGGCGTTTTGCGGGGCTATATTGAAGATGTTGGCGGGCCGTAGTTAGGACACTCCTGCCCTGAGGGAACTGTAATTTTTTTCTTCAGACAATCATGCTGTAAAATAAATCTAAGATGAAAATTGACAGCGACTTGTTGAGTTTTATTAGAGATTAAACAAAATAGGAGAAAAAGTTCTCCTTCATTTGCTTCTCCAGTAAACAAGTAGTTGGGCCTCCTATCACAGTTTTAAGATCATTTTAGTTTAAGACGGTAACACTGACTGTACTAACTGTCAAGAGATTTTACCATGGTTTATCATACAAAACCCAAAACCAGTGAAGTTGGCACGTTGTGTAAATCGTAAATAAAAACAAAATACAATGATTTGCAAATCCTTTTCAACTTCTATTCAATTGAATAGACTGCAAAAACAAGATACTTAACGTTCGAACTAAGAAACGCTGTTATTTTTTGCAAATGTTAGCTCATTTGGAATTTGATGCCTGCAACATGTTTCAAAAAAGCTGGCACAAGTGGCAAAAAAGACTGAGAAAGTTGAGGAATGCTGATCAAACACTTATTTGGAACATCCCAAAGGTGAACAGGCTAATTGGGAACAGGTGGGTGCCATGATTGGCTATAAAAGCAGCTTCCATGAAATGCTCAGTCATTCACAAACAAGGATGGGGCGAGGGTCACCACTTTGTCAACAAATGCGTGAGTACAAACCCCGTTTCCATGTGAGTTGGGAAATTGTGTTAGATGTAAATATAAACGGAATACAATGATTTGCAAATCATTTTCAACCCATATTCAGTTGAATATGCTACAAAGACAACATATTTGATGTTCAAACTGATAAACTTTTTTGTTGTTGTTGCAAATAATCATTAACTTTAGAATTTGACAGAGGTGTGGACTCGAGTCACATGACTTGGACTCGAGTCAGACTCGAGTCATGAATTTGATGACTTTGGACTCGACTTGACAAAATGTAAAGAGACTTGCAACTCGACTTAGACTTTAACATCAATGACTTGTGACTTCACTTGACATGACTTGCTACTTTCCCCAAAACCCAAAGATTAAAAAGTTATTTGGGAGCGCGCCGCTCCGTATTTTTCCTTTTCTTGGTCTGTGTCTATCAGCGTGTTGTTCCTGTCAGCTGGTGTGCTCTCAGTACAACAGCCAATCAAATTAGATCTACGCTGTTTTCATCCCACAGCTCTCATCCAATCAAATTGCAGGACAACCAATGAAGAAGAATTGTAGAACAATGCGGCAGTGAGAAACAATTATGCCAAAGTTAATTTCGTTCGGGTATTAAAACTACGACTCGGTCAACAAAAAACGAATAGCCCTATGCAAATCATGCAGTTGGAATATTATAGACGCAGACGTAACAACATCCAACTTCGTTCGACATTTGAAGTTGCACAAAGAAGGGTAAGTTTTGAATGTAAGCTAACGTTTATTGGCTAAGTAACATGACTTTTATTTGCTGTGTAGTTAAATCAGTGAGGCTGTAAACTCACTGCTAACGTCATAACCATAGACATCTTATAAGGGTACGCAGCATCGCGCGCTACTGCCTACAGGCGCAGACGAGACGCGGGGCCGCCATCTTGGAGTGGTGATCCGCTCCACTAGTGCAATTCATTTGGCAGGAGCAATGAACTGTCAGCGCATTTAATTCATTTTACCTCACTGAATACCACTGATTTTCACGCGCTTTTTTGTTATATGTGTAGCTATGATAAAGGACACATGTTTTGGCGTGTTTTATTATTCATAGTTTGCTTAACAGTAATATAATATTCTTATACGCTATAAGTGACCAGACGTCCGAGATCAAAACTGGTAATATAATCCCAGAGAAAGGGGAAAAAAACGGTCAGCTATTTTTAAATTGAAGAAACAATATGATTAGGTTATATGTACATGCGTATATCCTACATAAACAATGTATGAATACATTAGATATCTATATATCTTATAGACTGTATCTCTGTTGCTGCAGCAGCAGAGAGTTTATTCTGTCTTGACACTTTGTATTGATATTTTGTATTACATTCTTCCCTTAAATGATCATGTTTACAGTCATTATTTTATATGTATTTTTTATGTATGTCGCTTTGGATAAAAGCGTCTGCCAAATACTTCAACATAAACATATATAAACACCTGTAAGTCTTTATATCAGCTAAAACCACCAATCTGTTTCACTGGATTCAGAATAAAACCAAATTCTGTCTTACCCAACAATGTTAGTATTTGAATATTGTTACTTGAAGACTTATTCCTGGTTACAATTATACTGTTAAGAAAGTATTGTCTTATATTTTGCCTAAAATGAGAATGCATCATAATCAGTGGCGGCTGGTGAATTTTGTTTTAGGTGGGGCTGAAAGTTTGTAAACCAAACCCCTGTAGGGGGGTCATCCTCCCCCAGAAGATTTATTTGTGATTTTCACATACAAATATTAAAGATCTTTGCTCCTTCTCAACTCTGTGGTAATATTTTCATAAAATACAACCAATAGTACATTAATGTTAAATCTTACTTGTGAAAAGTAATCACCCGATTTCTATTTTCAACAGTCCGCTCATTTGAGTTGGAAAACGCTGAACACCATCTTTGTTTTCTACCTGTCAACTGTCAGTTTAGGCTGCTCGCCGGCTCCTCATCACCACTTCAAGATGGCGGCCAAATTGCTCGTGTCACAGCAGCCAATGCTGCGTCTACTTATAAGATGTCTATGGTTATAACGTCATTGCAAACACGGCAATATGTTGCGTCCACTGCAGTTCGCTACCTTATTCATACTTTTTGTCAAGTGATTTTTTTTAAGCAGGGTTGCATGAGGTACCTATACTTAACGTTACGTTAGTCCATGTATCGCACACAGTAACGTAACGTTAGACGGCGATCAGCAGCACCGCGTATTTTAGCCACCTACAAAAACACAAACATAGTCAAATAAAGGTCAGTTAAAATGTATACTATATTAAGAATATGTGTACATATTGCATAGGGCCTTGACATCTAAAAAGTACAACTCTGTTCATTGTTTTGTTCATGTTTTTGTTATGTTTTTCATATGTACGCACACATCAACACACATACAGTATGAGATGAGATCAATGAGATAAGGTAAGAACAGGATAGAAACTGCTGTGGAACTAGTTACAATGCAATATGCCAAGGAAATACAATGTTAACACCTTTGTACAAATAAGTACAGTTGCACTTGTTTTTTCAAATGTGTTTATTCTGTAAAGGAATGAGTTAAATGTTTAAAATGACTGGATAATAGTGCTATTATGAAGTGCAATGTCAGCACTATTTTTTTTCCTGCAATTTCAAATGCACTTGTTTTAATAAATAATACGGCGTTTTAAAAGCATACACAATCTGTGTAAATATATTAGTCTGTGGTTAAAAGGACTTGAAAGGACTCGAAATTCAAAATGCAGGACTTGGGACTTGACTTGAGACTTTCCAGTCTTGACTTTGGACTTGACTCGGGACTTGCCTGTCTTGACTCGGGACTTGACTCGAGACTTGAGGGCAAAGACTTGAGACTTACTTGTGACTTGCAAAGCAATGACTTGGTCCCACCTCTGGAATTTGATGCCAGCAACACGTGACAAAGAAGTTGGGAAAGGTGGCAATAAATACTGATAAAGTTGAGGAATGCTCATCAAACACTTATTTGGAACATCCCAACAGCATCAAAAACCGACATCAATGCGCAAAGGATACTTAGGAACACTTCAGAAAACCACTGTCAGTAACTACATCTGTAAGTGCAAGTTAAAACTCTACTATGCAAAGCAAAAGCCATCTATCAACAACACCCAGAAACGCTGCCAGCTTCGCTGGGCCTGAGCTCATCTAAGATGGACTGATGCAAAGTGGAAAAGTGTTCTGTGGTCTGACGAGTCCACATTTCAAATTTTTTTTGGAAACTGTGGACATCGTGTCCTCCGGACCAAAGAGGAAAAGAACCATCCGGATTGTTATAGGCGCAAAGTGTAAAAGCCAGCATCTGTGATGGTATGGGGGTGTATTAGTGTCCAAGACATGGGTAACTTACACATCTGTGAAGGTACCATTAATGCTGAAAGGTACATACAGGTTTTGGAGCAACATTTGTTTTTTCATGGAATCCCCTGCTTATTTGAGCAAGACAATGCCAAGCCATGTGTTACAACAGCGTGGCTTCATAGTAAAAGAGTGCGGGTACTAGACTGGCCTGCCTGTAGTCCAGACCTGTCTCCCTTTAAAAATGTGTGGCACATTATGAAGCCTAAAATACCACAACGGAGACTGTTGAACAACTTAAGCTGTACATCAAGCAAGAATGGGAAATAATTCCACCTGAAAAGCTTCAAAAATTGGTCACCTCAGTTCCCAAAAGTTAAAAGGAAAGGCCATGTAACACAGTGGTAAAAATGCCCCCGTGCCAACTTTTTTGCAATGTGTTTCTGCCATTAATTTCGAAGTTAATGACTATTTGCAAAAAAAATAAAGTTTCTCAGTTTGATCATTAAGTATGTTGTCTTTGCAGTCTATTCAATTGAACATAAGTTGAAAAGGATTTGTAAGTCATTGTGTTCTGTTTTTATTTACCATTTTTACATCCCTAACTGCACAGCACAATTTCTGTACTACCACAGTCCTTAGAGTCTGAAGTATTACTACCATACAAAACAAGCTAATCTAATAACCTTTCCAAACAAACAGCTGGTTTTTGACCTTTCACCCAAAGTTGACTGAGAAAGACTTCAGCTCAGCGAGTGACCCAAATGAAGACAACCAGGATACAAAGTGGATGATGTACTTTATTTGGTTCAAACAATCGTATGTGACAAAAGGGAAAACTTGTTGATATAGTTACATCGTTCTATTTATATACAGGTGGTTCTCTTTTTACAATGTTTCTTCCGTGTTGAGGAAAGCGCTCTCATTGATTTATTTGAAAAATATTGTTGCCCAATATTTGCTTGAAAATTCATTAAATTCATCATGATCCACACACACAGCTACACTGAGGATCGATTATTATACATTTTTGGCACTTGAATATGTCTCCCAAGCATAAGGTGGCAGTGTGCCAAAGAAAAAGAAAGCCATCACCATAGAAGGGAAAATGAGCTCAACTGTTGTGACCATCATAAAGACCATCATGAAGATGGCATTAGCCAAGATGGATTAGGAATTGTTCTTTATTACTCTTCCATGTCATTTATGTATTTCATATTTTTATTACAGTACTTTATGTGTTCTGTGTACTGTGTATTCATATTCGTATCAGTTCCCACCTACACTGAAATTGGACTTATAAAGTGTCAGATGAACAAAACTTGTTCGTAACCTGAGGACCTCGTGTGTTCTAAATTACGTTTTTTGAGACAATTTTTGTACTGTTTTCAGAAAATATTTGGCCTGGGTTTTAAATCATGATCAACAAATTCAAACATAAGGGCACAAAATAATTCAATGAGCTTAAAAACTGTCAATAAACAAAAAAAGTATTAGTATCCATTTTGGCAATACTGGCACTGTATTTACTTACACGGCCTTTGGCAGGCAATGTCAAATAGTAGGGGTGTCCCGATACAACTTTTACATTCTTTTTTCACTTCTGTCACAATACCGATATTGACTATTGGCAAATACCGATATTGATCCGATACGATATCAGCAATATTCATACATACTTTTATTATTTTGTAGCGTGGAATGATAGAAAAGGTTTGATCCTGTGAAATTAGTCAAACAGATAACACGGTACAGGAGGTATGAAAAACACTAACCTATTTATTATTAACCGTCTGGAATGGACTTATGCTGCCTTTAAAGGGGAACTGGACTTTTAAAAAATGTTGCCCATCATTCCCAATCCCTATGTAAGACAAGAACACACATTTTTCTTTTTTAAATTCATTTTAAGTCATTAGATACGGCAAGTACGAAGTGGCTAACAATGCATCTAATGGGAGTACACTATTCCGCCCATAAAGCCCTCTAAAAAAAACACGCCAACAATACTCTATTTACATCTCATAACCTGGGAGCAGTGAGCAGCAGCGGTGGCCGCGCCCGGGAATTATTTTTGGTGATTTAACCCCCAATTCCAACCCTTGATGCTGAGTGCCAAGCAGGGAGGTAATGGGTCCCATTTTTATAGTCTTTGGTATGGCTCGGCCGGGATTTGAACTCGTGATCAAGGGTGATGGGTCAAATGCAGAGAATAATTTCGCCACACCTAGTGTGTGTGTGACAATCATGGGTACTTTAACTTAACTTAAATATTAACGATATTGTTGTTATAAGACAGGGGTGTCCAAAATGTTTCCACTGAGGGCCGCACACTGAAAAATCAAAGCAGGCGGGGGCCATGTTGATATTTTTTTATTTTAAAAACCAATACAATATATGTATAAAAAATATACATTTAGGCCTCCACTCAAGCTTGATCCCAGGGACCCCAAAGGGTTTTGTTAAAAAAAAAAAAAAAAAAAGTATCATTATTCAGTATTATTATTTTTATTATTATTCAAGTTTTAAATCCATAGATCAACATTAGGTCTATCTGTCAATATAACGTTTTTAAAGATTTAAGTCGTATGCTCTTTTTGTCAAAGAAAACCTTGTTTTTTTAAGGAAAAAACACAAAATATGCAATATTTTCACCCAATAACATTTTTAAGTGGAATATTTGAGATTATATAATAATTGGAGCCTTAAAAAGGTCAATAACTCATAACACCATTGATTTTAATTCATTATTATTTTTTGAGCGATGACACTTAAAAACAAATCACACAAAAATTATTGGGGAACCAAATAAAAAGTGTCAAAAAATAAATTATAAATTTTTTTTACTGTTTACTTTTAACACAATAATCTCGAGATCAACTTCAGATCTATCCGTCAATTGTAAGTTGTATTTTTGTTTATGTTTTTTGTTGTTCGTTTTAGGTCCTTCTTTGAAAAAAAAAAAAGACAGCTACATTTTTTATATAGCAAACACAAAATATGCAACATTTTCCCCAAAAAATATCTCAAAGTGCAATATTTAATGTGACGTAATTGGAGCCTTGGAAAGGTAAATAATTCATAATAACATTGATTTTCATTCATTATCTTTTTTTAAAGAAAGAAACAGCCTGCATGGCAGCTTTGTGTTATTAGAGTAAACATTGCAACATTTTCTTGTTACATTTCACCTGTTTGGTCTTTCATACCACTTTTTATGTTTTTAATCTTTTTAATCGTATTTCAAAATGGGCCGTTAAAAAATGACCTGCGGGCCGCAAATGGCCCCCGGGCCGCACTTTGGACAACCCTGTTATAAGAGCTAACGCAGACAAACTAATTTTCGTTGTACTGTGATCACAACTAGCTTATGCTGCTATATTGGCATCTTGAGCCAGTGAGCTGTTGCATCATCTCCGAGTTGGTAAAAGTTAATTTTAGATTGTAAATCATAACCTCTCACTTGTATAGAAGAAAGACATGGCCATAAACTTTGAAATTCAACTTAGATGGCGAGAAAGAAATGAAAAGATTTTCTTTTTTTTTTACCTGCGTGAGGATTATGAATAATTCTTCATTTAAACGGTAAGATATGAATCCCAGTGAGAGCAGACATTGTACAGTAAGTGATTATTTCATTATGTTTGTATCTTTTGTTTAGCACTTAGCAAAAGTGCTACTTGCTGGATCTGCTTATCACTCAGCTTCTAAAACATCCTCTGTATATTCAGGCTAAAAAATATAAGGTTCTGGCTCATTATTTGTCTCAAAGTAGTTTTTGTTGTCTCTCATGAAGTCTGTCATGATTAGTAGTAGTTGTTGTATTTGTTTTCAAGGAAAAAGAAAACGTTGTGATGCGTCTGTGAAATTAATGCGCCTCCCTGTATGCTTAAAATGTGCAAAATAGGTAAATATTACATGTAATTATGAATGTGCCTGTTACTGCATTACATGTATACTTACAGTGTGTACATTAAACGTTAATGGAAGTTTTTAGAGTGCTTTCTAGACAGTAGAGTGAATCCTATTACCTCCATTATTAGCTGACTTTTGTTAGAATGCATAAAAAAAGAAAAAAAAAAGTGTGTTCTTGTCTCCCATAATGATTGTGAACGATTGGCAACATTTAAAAAAAGTGTAGAATGGTTATCGTTTTTATGAGACTCCCAGTGGCCATAAAAATTCATGATGTTAAGATCCTGACACACTAAGTAAAAGATGCCGACAGGCTTTAGACTGCAATGATGTTCAATGAAGAACACTTACTACATACAGAATCTCTAGCTTGTGTGCTAAGCTGTTTTGTAGACACTAGCTCACAGTAGCCTATAGCCTACCATGTTTACTTTTTGTAAACAACTTGACTAAAACACAAGAAAAAGACCAACCTTCTGTGCTTATTGGAGGACATTTAGATAGTAAACACGCTGCGGGACTGCATGTATCAGACATTTTATACGCAAGCCGATATCATCTTGATTTTTTTTTTTGTGCATATCAGAATGATATCAATATTGTATCGGGACGTCTCTAAGCTTATTTATTTAGTTTACTTCCATTCTTGTTTAAAACCTTTTAAAGGCTTAGTTGGCCCCACCTTTTAGCTCTTATTTCCAAAATTGTGTACACTACTGAATTGGGGTCTTATGGCCCTTATGTGGACACTTATACTGCCATCTGGTGGTGTCAGAAGAGTACAACATACAATGGAATTTGGAATTTAGCATGTCACTAAACATGAAGTACACATTTGTTACTTATGGACTAAGTACATCATATCAAAAGATGATTCTTAGTTTTTATTCTAATTAGGGTCCAATAAGCCCAAATAGCAAAGAGAAATAAAAAAAAAAAAGCATGTAAACAAACAGCTTGGGCCTTAAGAGGTTTTAAGTTAGAAATACACATAATATTTGAAATAGTAAAAAGAATACTGCAGTTAAAAAGCACATTAGGTGTTGCAAACCAAACGTTATTGCACTTTTGTTTTGTTTTTAAATGACTGAGAAATGTACTACTTTTACATCAATCATTACATTTTGATTAATTGCACAAAACATGCAATTAATCATGATTACCATTTGTAATAATCGCTCACCGGTAAATATAGTAGAATTGAGTGAACTGAAAAACAGACACAATATTATAAAATAATATAAAAGTATTAAATAAAACAGAAGATAAAAGTGGTAAAAGTGTACATAATGCTGGAACTTTGCCTTGTTAGTTCGTGTCCGCCATGACGCCGTTTTAGGGTCTCAGAGTCTCTTGTTGTCCACTCAAGTCCGTCCACATTCACTGTGTGCGTGTCGACCTTTGGTCTTGCTTGATCCCGGTTGCAGTCGCCACGCAGTAGTTGGCTTTTTCCGAGGCGGTGAAGCCGGGGAGGCACTGACACTGGTAGGAACCCAGCGTGTTGACGCACTTTGCGTTTTTACACAGCGACATGCGCGTGTTCAGTTCCGAACACTCGTTCACATCTGGAGGCAGACAGAGGAGCAAAGAGCAACGCTTCAGTGCTTGCACGTCAACATAAGCGGTCGACGACACAATTGGCATTAAAACTGACTTGTGACTTTGTCCAAAGACAAGGAAAAGGCAGTGTTGGATAAAGTCGTTTAGTTATAGTTACTATTTTATCTCTCCAGTAATTACATTGAATTGTATTACTCCTTCATAAATAAAATCACTGCACGTAAGCGATGATATTACGGACCTTCGATCCCTCAGGCGGTACTGCATCAAAAAGCGACATCAGTGTGTAAAGGATATCACCACATGGGCTCAGGAAGACTTCAGAAAACCACTGTCAGTAACCACAGTCGGTCGCTACATCTGTAAGTGCAGGTTAAAACTCTACGAAAGCCATTTATCAACAACACCCAGAAACGCCGCCGGCTTCGCTGGGCCAGAGCTTATCTAAGATGAGACATTTCAAATTGTTTTTGGAAACTGTGGATGTTGTGTCCTCCGGAACAAAGAGGAGAAGAACCATCCGGATTGTTCTAGGCGCAAAGTTAAAAATCCAGCATCTGTGATGGTATGGGGGTGTATTAGTGCCCAAGACATGGGTAACTTACACATCTGTGAAGGCACCATTAATGCTGAAAGGTACATACAGGTTTTGGAGCAACATATGTTGCCATCCAAGCAATGTCTTTTTCATTGACGCCCCTGCTTATTTCAGCAAGACAATGCCAAGCCACATTCTGCACGTGTTACAACAGCGTGGCTTCATAATAAAAGAGTGCGGGTACTAGACTGGCCTGCCTGTGGTCCAGACCTGTCTCCCATTGAAAATGTGTGGTGCATTATGAAGCCTAAAATACCACAACGGAGACCCCTGGACTGTTGAACAACTTAAAGGCCTACTGAAATGAATTTTTTTTATTTAAACGGGGATAGCAGATCTATTCTATGTGTCATACTTGATCATTTCGCGATATTGCCATATTTTTGCTGAAAGGATTTAGTATAGAACAACGACGATAAAGATTGCAACTTTTGGTATCTGATAAAAAAAAGGCTTGCACCTACCGGAAGTAGCGTGACGTAGTCAGTTGAACATATACGCAAAGTTCCCTATTGTTTACAATGATGGCCGCATGAAGTGAGAGAGATTCGGACCGAGAAAGCGACAATTTCCCCATTAATTTGAGCGAGGATGAAAGATTTGTGGATGAGTAAAGTGCAAGTGAAGGACTAGTGGGGAGTTGAAGCTATTCAGATAGGGAAGATGCTGTGAGAGCCGGGGGTGACCTGATATTCAGCTGGGAATGACTACAACAGTAAATAAACACAAGACATATATATACTCTATTAGCCACAACACAACCAGGCTTATATTTAATATGCCACAAATTAATCCTGCATAAAAACACCTGCGTGTTTGTTATGCTAGCTCCTAGCTCCTCTGCTAGCTCCTAGCTCCATAGAACACGCCAATACAATTCAAACACCTGATCAACACACACAATCACTCAGCCCAAAAGACCGTTTACCTAACCCAAGGTTCATAAAGCTTATATATTTTTAAAAAGTTACGTACGTGACGCGCACATACGGTCAAGTTATCGAATGTTTAGCAGCCAAGGCTGCATACTCACGGTACCTGATATTCAGCTGGGAATGACTACAACAGTAAATAAACACAAGACATATATATACTCTATTAGCCACAACACAACCAGGCTTATATTTAATATGCCACAAATTAATCCTGCATAATAACACCTGCGTGTTTGTTATGCTAGCTCCTAGCTCCTCTGCTAGCTCCTAGCTCCATAGAACACGCCAATACAATTCAAACACCCGATCAACACACACAATCACTCAGCCCAAAAGACCGTTCACCTAACCCAAGGTTCATAAAGCTTATATATTTTTAAAAAGTTACGTACGTGACGCGCACTTACGGTACGGTACGTGTTATGCTAGCTCCTAGCTCCTCTGCTAGCTCCTAGCTCCATAGAACACGCCAATACAATTCAAACACATGATCAACACACACAATCACTCAGCCCAAAAGACCGTTCACCTAACCCAAGGTTCATAAAGCTTATATATTTTAAAAAAGTTACGTACATACGCAAAAAAAAGCCAAAGCTGCATACTCACAGTAGCACGTCTGCGTCTTTGTCATCCAAATCAAAGTAATCCTGGTAAGAGTCTGTGTTGTCCCAGTTCTCTACAGGCGTCTGTGTATCCAAATCAAAAGTCCTCCTGGTTAGAGTCTCTGTTATCCGAGTTCTTCCATCTTGACTGCATCTTTCGGGAATGTAAACAAAGAAGCGCCGGCTGTGTACTGTTGTGGCTGACTACGTTCGAAAAATACGTCCATTTCGCACCGACAACTTTCTTCTTTGCTTGCTTGGCTTCCTTCTCCATAATGCAATGAACATGATTGAAACAGATTCACGAACACAGATGTCCAGAATACTGTGGAATTATGAAATGAAAACAGAGCTTTTTCGTACCGGCTTCAATGTGGAAGGCATACCCGTGTTCGTCGGGCTACGTCACGCGCATACGTCATCCTCAGAGGCGTTTCGAACCGGAAGTTTAGCGGCAAATTTAAAATGTCACTTTATAAGTTAACCCGGCCGTATTGGCATGTGTTATAATGTTAAGATTTCATCATTGATATATAAACTATCAGACTGCGTGGTCGGTAGTAGTGGGTTTCAGTAGGCCTTTAAGCTGTACATCAAGCAAGAATGGGAAAGAATTCCACCTGAAAAACTTCAAAAATTGTTCTACTCAGTTCCCAAACATTTACTGAGTGTTGTTAAAAGGAAAGGCCATGTAACACAGTGGTGAACATGCCCCTGTGCCAACTTGTTTGCAATGTGTTGCTGCCATTAAATTCTAAGTTAATGATTATTTGCAAAAAAATTAAGTTTCTTAGTCCGGAAATTAAATATCTTGTCTTTGCAGTATATTCAATTGAATATAAGTTGAATATCATTGTATTCTGTTTTTATTTACGATTTACACAACTTGTCAACTTCACTGGTTTTGGGTTTTGTAACATAAACCTAAAAGAGCTCAGGATTTCAAACCAAATAAATACCGTATTGATGTTTTACTTGTTTTATACCACAAAGACTTCAACGTAGCCACTAAATGGCAGTGAAAGCACAGTGTAGTTTTATTGAATCAGAACTAATGATAGTACTAATCAACTATAATTACAGAAAGAAACTCCACCAGAGGCTTCCTTATCGTCCGCTGTCTGCACTGTTGTCCACGAGTTGCAGACATTTTACGTGTTTGTTTTTCTGCTTGAAATGTGTTAGTCCATATTAAACCTTCATTTATGTTCCAACATTAAGAACATTTGTGAACTGTTGAGAGCGATCTATAGCACAACTTTTTGTCGGTAAATGAGAGACAATGTGAGATTAGCATCACACTTCAACATCTCTAACATGTAAATGCTGCCTCTTTGATAGGTCAGCATTGTAAAAGAAAACATGTTCTTATTTGTCTTGGCCTGGGTAAATACATGTTAAATAAATATATATCCATCCATCCATTTTCTACCGCTTATTCCCTTCGGGGTCGCGGGGGGCGCTGGAGCCTATCCCAGCTACAATCGGGCGGAAGGCGGGGTACACTCTGGACAAGTCGCCACCTCATCGCAGGGCCAACACAGATAGACAGACAACATTCACACTCACATTCACATATATAAATGCATGTAAACATGTGAATGTTTATATACAACATGTTTTAAGACAGGGGTGTCCAAACTACTGCCCGCGGGCCAAGTGCAGCCCATAGTCTTCAGTGCGGCCCGCGAGACATCACAAGTTTTGCCTAAATTTAGTTCCCTGTGAATCAATTGGGAGTGATCTTGCTGCCCTCTTGTGGGTGACGTTAGAAACGATGGACAGTGATCATCAGTTTTATTTAGAAGTCAGAAGTCAATTTATATGACCCAATCCAAACAACTTTCCTCATTTAATGGTGTTAATCACCTATAAGCAACAAATAATGTCAACACACGGTCGCACATAACACACTTCCTGCTCATTGAACTTTACGGACATTATAAAACATGTTCAAGCACTAATTATAATTTAAAATGACAAATATATTAATTCATTAAAGTGCATGATGGGTGATATGCAAACACTGTCTCCACACTTTCCCATGTTTGCGCGTCTTCGCTGCTCGATATTTCTGACTGATTACAAAGCTTTAAGGATGTCGTCAGGGAAGTAAACAAGGTAGAAGTCGAACTTTCACATATTCTTATAATTCAATGTTTTATCGTTTATACTTCATATTGCATCGTCGTCAGGGTCTGATGTGGGGGCGGGGTTGAAGTTGCTGAAGTTATGTGTTGTTCAATCTGTTATAGAGTGCTTTAATCCATGCAAACTGAAGTGTTATTTTCATACAAATGATTGTTTTTACATCACAATCAACACTGTGCTGTGTGGCAAAAAAAGTGGTGTAATGTGTGTATTTGCGTATGTGTGTGTCTGTTCAAGCACATCCATATAACAGCATTTCGGCGATTACCCTCGAAAATATGGCTTTATCGCAGTTTGTACCGTATTTTTATGTTTGGCAAACTTCCCTGTACAATTTGGTATGACATTTTTATTATATCATTGCGCTCACCCATTAGGTGTAAAAGCAGCTGTGTAAACGTAATCACAGATCACTACGAGACAGCACACAGCTGTAAGAAATAATAATAAAGCAACTGAATTAGTGTAGTGATTTCAAAATCAAAAATGTATGTATATTCCTATTTAAAGCAGCACTAAGTAACTTGCCAAACTTCATAAAATATTTTCATAGCTTTTAAGATCATACAAAACCCAAAACCAGTGAAGTTGGCACGTTAAATAAAAACCGAATACAATGATTTGCAAATCCTTTTCAACTTCTATTCAACTTAATAGACTGCAAAGACAAGATATTTAATGTTCAAACTGAGAAACTTTTTTTTGTGTGCAAATAATCATTAACTTATGCTGTCTGTAAGTTGAAGTGGAGTGGGAATTGTTTTTTATGACACCTTGTGGGCACAATAATTCATGAAGTTAAGCTCAGGACACAGTAAGATGAACACGCTTGTTGAAGGATACTTTCTGATACCCTTGGACCTTGGAGACTTTGCATGTGTAAGTAATATGCAACTATAATTATTTGATACTATTAAGTATTATGTTCTCTTTTAGACTGCAATATTGTTCAATTAAGGCATACTTGCCAACCCTCCCGGTTTTACCGGGAGACTCCCAGAATTCAGCGTCTCTCCCGATAACCTCCCGGAAGAAATTTTCTCCCGATAAACTCCCGGAATTCAGCCGGAGCTGGAGGCCACGCCCCCTCCAGCTCAATGCGGACCTGAGTGGGGACAGCGGCGACAGTCTGTTTTCACGTCCGCTTTCCCACAATATAAACAGCATGCCTGCCCAATCACGTTATAACTGTAGAATGATCGAGGGCAAGTTCTTGGTTTCTTATGTGAGTTTATTGTTAGGCAGTTTCATTAACGCCCTCCCAGCACGGTAACAACACACAACAACAGCAGTCACGTTTTCGTCTACCGTAAAGCAGTTCGTCTGCCGTAAACAGCAATGTTGTGACACTCTTAAACAGGACAATACTGCCATCTACTGGATAGCCTCCGGAACACAGAAATTCAAGTATTTCTTTTATTTATATGTATAATAAAATATATATATATATATATATATATATATATATATATATATATATATATATATATATATATATATATATATATATATATATATATATATATATATATATATATATATATATATATTAGGATTGGGAATCTTTGGGTGTCCCACGATTCAATTCAAAATCGATTTTTTTTCAATTCAAAACGATTCTCGATTCAAAAACTTTTTTTTTTTTTTTTTTTTGAAAACAATACACAACAATACCATAATAATGCAATACAATTTAATTTTTGAGTTCTGAAATTGTAATTTCTTGCAGTGTTTATTAAGTGGTAATATGTCACATTTGTCCCAATTAACTTTATACCCTGATAAACAGCCATATTCAGTGACGACATTATTGATATAAAGAAGACAGGAGTTAACATGTGACAGGTAAAAAAATTATGTCACAATACATCGATAGCTTATTATACTGAGAGCCAATATTTATACCATGAATATTATTTTCACTTCTTATTTTTGCAGCTAAGGGTTCAATAACCAAATTAAATAATAATCCAGATGCAGGACATCCCTGTTTTACTCCTCTTTTTATCAAAAAAGGTTCTGAAATATGATTATTGGTTTTGACTGATGCCATGGGCCTTGTATAAAGCATCTTAATCCATTGTATAAAATTATCTCCAAATCCAAATTTACGTAATGTGCAAAACATAAATGACCAGTTTATGCGGTGGAATGCCTTCTCCGCATCAACAGTATATGCTGCTGTGGGATAAGGGAGACTTCTAGCATAGTAAATAACATTAAACAATTTCCTTGTATTGTCTGAAGATTGTCGACCTTCCATGAAGCCAGTTTGGTCAGTATGAATTAATTTTCCTATTACATTTGATAATCGTGTGGGTAAGATTTTTGCCAAGATTCAAAAGGATTGTCTATTCATTCAATACATAGATTTCAGCAGGATCTACCCCAGTCTGCTGACATGCAAGCAGAGTAGTAGATTTTTGTAAAAAGCTTTTATAATTGTAAAGGACAATGTTTTATCAACTGTTTGCAATGATGTACATTTGTTTTAACTATTAAATGAACCAAAAATATGACTTATTTTATCTTTGTGAAAATATTGGACACAGTGTGTTGTCAAGTTTATGAGATGCGATGCAAGTGTAAGCCACTGTGACACTATTGTTGTTTTTTATTTTAATGTGTAATGAAAATGTCAATGAGGGATTGCATTGTTATGGTATTGCTGTGTATTGTTTTGTTGGATTGATTAATAAAAAATAAAATAAAATAAATTTAAAAAAAAAAATCGATTTTTTAAAAATGAGAATCGATTCTGAATCGCACAACGTCAAAATCGCGATTCAAATTCGAATCGATTTTTTCCCCCACCTAGGGATGATACTCGAAACCGGTTTTCCCGGTTATTTGATAAGAAAAGAACCGAGTCCTCGGACTCGAATCCCTTTTTGAGAACCGGTACCCGTTATCGAGACCACTATAGTAAAGGAAAAGAGTTGATTCTTTATTCGAATCCCGTCCCGACCAGAAATGCTCCGTGGGACATCACAATAAATGACGTCACGTAGCTCAGTCATTAGGCGCAGATAGCGAAAGCAGGAAAACAATGGACGGGAAAAAGCGCTCCAAGGTGTATAAAGTTCAAAACAAAAGCTATAATCCATCGAATAACTTTACTGAGAGATTTTAGCAGGGTAAAACACATGACGAACACTTTTACGACCAACCGGAAACATAGCAACCAGGCTAGCAACGCACCTCCTTTACGGCAGCTGTCGCAACGTTCTTAAAACAACCGCAGCACATACATATATATACAACATATCTCCCTTTTTTAACTTTTGTTTTTCTTTCCTTGTAAACAAAACAAAATCACACTGTAGATGTGTTGTCTGTCTAATTATAAATAATGCAGACGAGGCGTGTTGGCTGAGTTCTTGACGTTTACTTTCACAGCGTGGCAACATGCAACACTTTTCGGGGCTACCGCGCATGCTCGTAACTCCCGTTGCATGCTGGGTAGTGTAGTTGTTATATTCTCTAGCTCATAACATTTTTCCCCCATAAAGAAATAATGTTAACTCAATAAAGTGTATTTCTTTTTTTAGCTTTAACTTTTCATTTATTAGCATTGTAACCACATTTGCAAATAACTTTTCTCTTCATAGAATGTTCTTTCAATAAAGAAATAAAGTGCAAAAATGTCAAAACATCATAACAAACAGTTATGTCAAATAGCAGCAGAAGTGCACTTTTTGGAGAGCTGTATCATTTTCAGTTTTGTGCCAAAGGGACTGATTTTATTTAACACTATATTATTATTTATACACCTATAGTGATCACAGAGACAGGTTGTTTTTGTGTTACTGTATATATTTGTTTCTCTGAAAAATCCCACTTAATATACTTTGGGTAACAACAGTCAATATTTATTTAGGGACGGCGTGGTGAAGTTGGTAGAGTGGCTGTACCAGCAATCGGAGTGTTGCTGGTTACTGAGGTTCAATTCCCACCTTCTACCTTCCTAGTCACGTCCGTTGTGTCCGTGGGCAAGACACTTCACCCTTTGCCTCTGATGGCTGCTGGTAGCGCCTTGCATGGCGGCTCCCGCCATCAGTGTGTGAATGTGTGTGTGAATGGGTAAATGTGGAAATACTGTCAAAGCGCTTTGAGTACCTTGAAGGTAGAAAAGCGCTATACAAGTATAACCCATTTATCATTTATTTATTTTATTTTATTTTTTTAGGTGGGTAACAGTCAATATTTATTTATTTAATAGATTTTATTTTTTTATTATATAATAAAAGTGAGCTTTTGTTAAACCAAATATTGTGTGTTTTTTTCCATATACAACAACCTATCTGGACTCGATAAGGAATCGGTTCGATAAGAGGATTCGATAATAGGCTCGAACTCGATAATTCCTTATCAAACATCATCCCTACCCCCACCCGTGATATATATATACACAAATATATATGTATACATAAATATATATATATATACACATATACATATATATATGTATATATATATATATATACACACACATATATATACATGAATACATATGTATATGTATATGTATATATGTACATATACATACATACATACATACATACATACATACATACATACATACATATATATACATATATATATATATATATGAAATACTCGAGTTGGTGAATTCTAGCTGTAAATATACTCCTCCCCTCTTAACCACGCCCCCTGCCCCCAACCACGCCCCCGCCCCACCCCACCCCCCGGAATCGGAGGTCTCAAGGTTGGCAAGTATGAATTAAGGACACCTACATTATGTCTAGCTTATGTGCTATTGTGTGCTTAACTGTTGTGTAGCTGCTAGCTCCTAGTAGCCTGTAGCCTACCATGTTTACCTTTTTGTAAATGACTTGACTAAAATACAAGAAAAGACCAGCCTCGTGTGTTTAATGGAGGACATTTAGATATTGACTGGCCGTCCAGCTTTGGAACAGTAATCACGCACAGGACTGCTTGTTTTGGAGATTATATCATACATTTTACATGCAAGCATATATAATCCCGCACTTGTTTTTAGTTGATCATATTGGATTGATATTCAATATCATATCCAAGATGGACTCCTCTAGTATTAGTTATAAAAAACAACATAAACAGGTTGTCAACACAAGCAGGACTGACTTCAACAGGTTCCACTGTAATGTGACAACGTGTTAGACAGTTTCTTACCGATGCAGGCCATATGGGACAGGTCCAGTGTGTAGCCATCAAAGCAGTCACAGGTGTAACCCTCCTGGACTCGAACACAGCGACCGTTCTCACAGCCGTTCAGTATCCCACACTCCTCTGCTCTCAAACCTTCAAATGGCTTGTATGGATCTGTGGCGTGAACAAATGACACTGAAGTTCAATACTTTTCTCGACTAATCAATGTTTTATATAGTTTTATAGATCCCTGCTACAAATATAGGGAGACACTGTGAAAATTTCACTATGGTAATCAATATGATGTACAATATGGTGTACCTATTTTTCCTTGCGGAGTAATACCATCTACTGTCTGTGGAGGACTGTGTGCTGTGTGATAAGTAAATGCCACTTTGTTCAATATGGCCGCGCTCTATAGTAAACAAACTGTGCTGAAGCTAAGTCGGAGTCTGTTTTCATTTTGAGAAATTGTAAGAATGCAACCAAGTGGCAATGAGGATGGGATTGGCCCGCAAATGAGAGCCCACGACTGCACGGGCGGTCACAGGTGACGGCGGAGCCGGAGGCGAGGCAAACTACGGCACTGTGTCGTTTGAAGATGAAGATGAAGATTGGGAGTCTCATATTGAACAAGTTGAATTGTATTTCGTTGCCAATGAGGTTTGTGATAAGACAGTTCCCACACTAAAACATACCATTGATTGATTGATTGATTGAGACTTTTATTAGTAGGTTGCACAGTGAAGTACATATTCCGTACAATTGACCACTAAATGGTAACACCCGAATAAGTTTTTCAACTTGTTTAAGTCGGGGTCCACTTAAATTGATTCATGATACAGATATATACTATCATATATACTATCATCATAATACAGTCATCACACAAGATAATCACATTGAATTATTTACATTATTTACAATCAGGGGTGTGGAATGGACATCAAGTAGTGGACAGAGAGAGAGAGAGAGAGAGAGAGAGAGAGAGAGAGAGAGAGAGAGAGAGAGAGAGAGAGAGAGAGAGAGAGAGAGAGAGAGAGAGAGAGAGAGAGAGAAGAGAGAGAGAGAGAGAGAGAGAGAGAGAGAGAGAGAGAGAGAGAGAGAGAGAGAGAGAGAGAGAGAGAGAGAGAGAGAGAGAGAGAGAGAGAGAGAGAGATCAGAAGGCATAAGAAAAAGAATCTGCATTTGATTGTTTACATTTGATTATTAGCAATCCGGGGAGGGTGTTAGTTTAGGGTTGTAGCTGCCTGGAGGTGAACTTTTATTGCGGTTTTGAAGGAGGATAGAGATGCCCTTTCTTTTATACCTGTTGGGAGCGCATTCCACATTGATGTGGCATAGAAAGAGAATGAGTTAAGACCTTTGTTAGTTCGGAATCTGGGTTTAACGTGGTTAGTGGAGCACCCCCTGGTGTTGTGGTTATGGCGGTCATTTACGTTAAGGAAGTAGTTTGACATGTACTTCGGTATCAGGGAGGTGTAGCGGATTTTATAGACTAGGCTCAGTGCAAGTTGTTTAACTCTGTCCTCCACCTTGAGCCAGCCCACTTTAGAGAAGTGGGTAGGAGTGAGGTGGGATCTGGGGTGGAGGTCTAGAAGTAACCTGACTAGCTTGTTCTGAGATGTTTGGAGTTTAGATTTGAGGGTTTTGGAGGTGCTAGGGTACCAGGAGGTGCATGCATAATCAAAAAAGGGTTGAACGAGAGTTCCCGCCAGAATCCTCAAGGTGCTTTTGTTGACCAGAGAGGAAATTCTGTAGAGAAATCTCGTTCGTTGGTTAACCTTTTTGATTACCTTGGTTGCCATTTTGTCACAGGAAAGGTTAGCCTCTAGAATGGAACCTAGGTAGGTGACCTCATCTTTCCTGGTGATGACACTGTCACCTACTTTTATGTTGAAGTCATTGACTCTCTTAAGTTTGATGTGGGACCCAAACTGGATGGATTCTGTTTTACCCAAGTGTATGGATAGCTTGTTGTCAGCGAGCCAGGTGCAAGTTCTACAGAGCTCAGCACTGAGGATTTTCTCCACCTGTGACCACCTTTTAAAGAATGTATTAGCCCCTGAAAAGCCTGCAACACGGTCATTTTTAACAATTGTAAGGACATTAAAAGAGCACCTGAGCCCCTTGTAATAGTAAAGAGGTTTTGTTTTCAAACTAAAGATGAAAGCATTTCTGATTATCTGGCTGAACTGCGCAAGCCGTCTGAATTTTGTGAATTTGGAACGGGACTTTCTGATGCAATACGTGACAGACTAGTATGTGGCATGCACTGTCTAGACCAGTGGTTCTTAACCTTGTTGGAGGTACCGAACCCCACCAGTTTCATATGCACATTCACCGAACCCTTCTTTAGTGAAAAATAAATTTTTTTTTTTTTTTTTTTCAAATTCAAGACAAAGTTATGTTTTTTTTACTAGTGCACAAAATGAACCGTGCATGAACATCACCTTGTTCAAAGAACAAAACCAACACAGTGCATGAACTCACAACAAATTACACACTTGCAAATCAGATGGAAAATTAGAGGGAACATTGTTTGGGGGTATCCATAATACTGAGACTTAGACTTTTTTTTATTGTCATTCAAATTTTTACTTTACAGTACAGCTACACCGATAGAGAGAAGTTTTTATTTACACGATTGATTGATTGATTGAATGAAACTTGTATTAGTAGATTGCACTGTACAGTACATATTCCGTACAATTGACCACTAAATGGTAACACCTGAATACGTTTTTCAACTTGTTTGATTAAGTCGGGGTCCACGTTAATCAATTCATGAGTCTGGTGTGTCTTGACCGCTGCGGAGGCTCTGCCGAACCCCTGAGGCCGACTCACCGAACCCCTAGGGTTCGATCGAACCCAGGTTAAGAACCACTGGTCTAGACATACAAACAAGGCCTCTGTCAGAAAAGGATCTCACATTAGACAAAACAATGGCTATAGCTGTGTCAACGGAAACCGCAGCGAAAGATGCTTTGGAGCTACAGAAAAAGGCTGTGGATGGCCCTATCCACAAAATGTCAATGAATGAAAACAAAAGACATGACCAAAAGTGCTACAGATGTGGAAAGACTTCCCGTGATGCAAATGACTGCGATAAGAATTGCAAGAAGTGTAACAAACTTGGCCACATAGAAAGAGTGGAAAGACAAGGACCAGCAGAAAGTATGCACAAAGACAAAATTGATGGTGCACAGAAAGAGAAAGATACATGAAGTGGCTGCATATTAGTGATTCCCAGAGCCAAAAAAAAGTCTGCGGGCTATAGAGCGTTTTCTATTCGGGCTCCAGTACTCTGGAATGCCCTCCCGGTAACAGTTAGAGATGCTACCTCAGTAGAAGCATTTAAGTCCCATCTTAAAACTCATTTGTATAATCTAGCCTTTAAATAGACCCCCCCTTTTTTAGACCAGTTGATCTGCCGTTTCTTTTCTTCTCTCCTCTTCTCCCCTGTCCCTTGCGAGGGGGAGTTGCATAGGTCCGGTGGCCATGGATGAAGTGCTGGCTGTCCAGAGTCGGGACCCCGGGTGGACCACTAGCCTGTGCATCGGTTGGGGACATCTCTGCGCTGCTGACCCGTCTCCGCTCGGGATGGTTTCCTGTTGGCCCCGCTGTGGACTGGACTCCCGCTGATGTGTTGGATCCACTGTGGACTGGACTTTCACAATGTTATGTCAGACCCACTCGACATCCGTTGCTTTCGGTCTCCCCTAGAGGGGGGGGGGGGTTACCCACATATGTGGTCCTCTCCAAGGTTTCTCATAGTCATTCACCGACGTCCCACTGGGGTGAGTTTTTCCTTGCCCGTATGTGGGCTCTGTACCGAGGATGTCGTTGTGGCTTGTACAGCCCTTTGAGACACTTGTGATTTAGGGCTGTATAAATAAACATTGATTGATTGATTGATGATGAAAGTGAATCAACATTAGAATGAGATGGAGTAAGCTGCTTAAAGTTACACAATATGATTGCCACATGTGTCGGGTGTCAACCATTCATGTCAACCTTGAGACCTCCGAATTCGGGAGATGTGGGCGGGGGGTTTGGTGATAGCGGGGGGTGTATATTGTAGCGTCCCGGAAGAGTTAGTGCTGCAAGGGGTTCTGGGTATTTGTTCTGTTGTGTTTATGTTGTGTTACGGTGCGGATGTTCTCCCGAAATGTGTTTGTCATTCTTGTTTGGTGTGGGTTCACAGTGTGGCGCATATTTGTAACAGTGTTAAAGTTGTTTATACAGACACCCTCAGTGTGACCTGTATGGCTGTTGATCAAGTATGTATGCATTCACTTATGTGTGTTTAAAAGCCGCAAATATTATGTGACTGGGCCGGCACGCTGTTTGTATGGAGGAAAAGCGGACGTGATGACAGGTTGTAGAGGCACGCCCCCAATATTGTTGTCCGGGTGGAAATCGGGAGAAATTCGGGAGATTGGTTGCCCCGGGAGATTTTCGGGAGGGGCACTGAAATTCGGGAGTCTTCCGGGAAAATTGGAAGGGTTGGCAAGTATGGTGTCAACTGGAGCTGAACCAGGTTGTCTCAACTTTCCCCAGTAAGAGTGCATATGATAACAACTACATTATAGAGGCCACTTTGGTGCATTAAGTACATTAAAGATGCTAGGTGGCAGTATCAGATCAAGACACAGAAAATAAGTCTCTTCATTGCCCTTTTTCTAGTTTGGCACAATAAGACAGATAGAGTACTTACACTCCTCATTGTCATAAAATGACAAGGCAGACTGCTGATCAGGTGATGGCGAGTAGTCCGGGCTCACTTCATATTCATGAACGGGACCAGCAACAAGAGCATCCCGGCCGTAAGGATGGCGTCCAGCACTCATAGGAAGGTTACACATGGAAGCATAATCACCTAGAAGAGCAAGCAGATACAGTATAAGATATTGTTCCTGTCATCTACTTTTGGAGACATTAGAGATGCATACTTTTCATACAAAAGGTACGACTGTCATGACATGCAGTAGGGTTGTTAACGATAAGCCGATGCAACTGGATACCCAGTTACAGCTCCCTCAATCGATAAGGTTCTTACGGTTAATCGAGGGTAAACACATTAACCGGTTATCGTGCCAAACTATAAATCAGTTTTTTGTCTTTAAAACGACTTGAGAGCCAGAGTTGCCCGTGAAAAGAGTCACGTGTTGGTTTCGTTACTGTCAGGACTTGGTCCTTGGGGTTTGTTTTCCCAGAATGCAACGGAAAGTTGGCTCGGGCAAGACGTGAATGTGAGTACGTTTTTTATTTTACACTAACAAAGGAACAAAAAGCGCGCTCAAAGCGGAAGTACAAACTTGGATTAATGAAACAAATACTTGCACGTGGGCAAAAAACTAAGGACATGAACAAAAGTCGCTAACTGTGGCATGAATAGAAAAAACTTACTTGACATGGCATGAAGTGCGCAGAGGTAAACAGACTGAATGTCGCCAGGCCGACCAACAGAAAAAGACAGGCTTTAAATAACAGTGACATGATTAGTGAAAACAGGTGCGTGACTCAAAACGTGAAACAGGTGCGTGACATGACAGGTGAAAACTAATGGGTAACCATGGAAACAAAAACAAGGGAGTGAACAACCAGGAACTAAGAAAGTGTCCAAAAAACAAACAGCACATGGCCAAACAAAAACATGATCAACACAGACATGACAGTTACTTATGGAACTACAGACAAGAATAAATGTAGATACGTGTACGGGTGTCGCGCGAGACGAGCAATCAGTTGACAGTTTATCTTTAAAACAACGTGAGAGTCACGGCTGCCTGTCAAAAAATTACCCGCAAAATACGTAACGTCAACACCACAGACCGTCTCCGTGCTGTGCCGTCCGTCAATATTGTAACATCCCAACGAATGGCGGCTAAGAAAGATTCCGAGTTTGTATTTCTTTATTTCACAAAATGCAGCATTCCTGTACAGAGGGCTCAATCTCCGTGTCTCGCTCTCTTTTCCGGCAACTTTACTTTCCCCTTTCAACTCCACAACACATGTCACTTCCCATACTTGTCCCGGAAATCTCACCACCCAGTAAAGCCATGGCTCGAACCAGCAGGCGTCTGTGTCAACACTGACTTGACTAGTGGAAAGAAATATATTTGACATGTGTTTGCCTTTTTACTTCACACATTATTAACCGTATCCACTCGGCAACCATTGCACATGTCACCCAGTGGGGGGATCCCCACATCTGCGGTTCCTTCCAAGGTTTCTCGTTGTTCCCATTGGGTTGAGTTTTTCCTTGCCCTGATGTGGGATCTGAGTCGAGGATTTTGTTGTGGCTTGTACAGCCCTTTGAGACATTTGTAATTAAGGACTACATAAGTATCAATCAATCAATCATTGTTTATTTATATAGCCCTAAATCACAAGTGTCTCAAAGTAAACTTTGATGGATTGATTGATTGATACCTTATAAAACATAATTGGGGATACATTTTGCGCTTTAATAATTTTAAAATACTGGAAGCATTTCACTTTTATAGAATATATGCTTTTTTTAATATTTGAAAATGAATGTGCTTATGGGTGTTCTCATCCATCAGGTTATTAATATTCTCATTCAACTGGTCAGTTGTCTTCGAAGACGTTTGGCCTCTCATCCGAGTAGTTTTCATCAGTTAATGCTCACAAATTTAGCTTGGACAGAGCTAATCTGAGTGCTTGTTGCCAAGGTCATAATTATTTATCCTCTAAGAGTGAACGCACACAAAGATGCTTATGTTCTCTTGTGGTGTGAAAAAGAATGTGTCTATCAACAAATGTTAACCACAAAATCAAATCGTTCATACACTGATCAAATCTTATTGAATCGTTCATACAACTGAATCAAATCGCATCAAGTAATCTGTTTTATAAATAAATCATTTTTGAATAGCATCGTAACCCATGTATAGAGATGCGAATTCAATCATCCATCACGAGGAGATTTACATCACTAATCCGTAGTAGAAGTAGAACAATGTCCGACATCTTCAACCAACTCCTATTAGTCATCAAACATTAGGGAGTTTATGCTCATCTTGAATAGATGTTTCATGTTTTTCTGTTAAGCTTGGTCTAGTGACTGAGGTGGAGCAGCCATGCAAGTGGACGCCATTGGTTACCACCATCATTCTTAGGACCTGTAGCCACGCCAGCAAGACGCCACATTATTTTAACTTCCTGTCTGCCACTACTTCCATGCTAAGTAGTTAGTCCTCTTCTTTTGTACTTTAGTTTTTTTCACCCTCTGTTATGTGTTGATGGAACCAGCTTTGGTTTGGACTTTCCACTCCATCCATCCATCCATTTTCTACCGCTTGTCCCTCATTGCCATCATAAAAAACCTTGTTTCTGGTCCATTCACAGCAGGTGTGTGTGTGTTTACACATACCAGTGTTTTTGGTGGGACATAAGGCACAATCCATGCCCCACGCCTCTCCAAAGAGACAGCAGCACTCGGTGAACGTCGTCTTCCTGTCGGCACCCAGCGGCTGCGTGCACGTCATGGATTCTGTCACCTTCTGCCAGCAGATACCTTGGAAGTCGATTTGTCCTCCTTCATGTTGCTCTGACAAACACATCAAGAATTAATACACACACTTTCTCAATTGATCAGCTTCTACGGATACCGCTCACGATAAAGGGTGAGCTGAACTAGCCTTTTATTTGTTTTGGTTTTGCCGTCATTGGGCCCCATTCAGCAATAAATTCCTAACTTTTCCTCTTATCTTTCTTCCTGAGTGATTTCCTAAGAGGAGTCCATTCAAATTCATGATGTGTTCTTACGCGGCCAAATTGTTCCCACCTGCTGTTCTTAAGTTTCTGAATGCCAAATGGTTAGCGTGTGCATGTCTATCGTAATTTGCATATAAACACGCCCTTATGTCCCCAATATGCATATGTAAACACCCTTAATTCCGTAATTTGCATAGGTAAACGCCCTTAATTCCCCATGTAAGGGCACAATTCCGGCGGAAAAGCCAAACATCAAACACACGGAGGAAACACAAATAGATTACAGAAGAGAAATTCGTATTATCCCGCGCGGGAAATACATAATGTCAAAACGTAAGTTTAAGAAAGGGGGGACTGCTGAGGTAGCCCCGAAGCGGAAGAAAAACTGGTCGAGTTCAGAAATGGAAGTTCTACTGCAGGAAGTGGAGAAAAACAAAGTAGTGATCCTCAGCAGTGCAAACTCGGGGTTTAAGGGCACATATAAAGCTAAGATCTTGGGCACTATAACCGATGCAGTAAACATGGTGTCAAGCGGCGAGGTCCGCACAGTTGAGGACGTTAAAAATAAATATGCACGTGTGTGTGCGTGCGCGCGCGCACAGTATTTTGAAATGTCTATATATTGCTCATTTTGCTATATGTCTGTCTGTCTGTCTTATCTATATCTATCTATTTCTATCGCTCTCTATATCTATCTATCTATGATATTAGTTTAACATTAGACAATAGAAGTAAGGGAACTTGTCACACTTAAGAACAAATAGGCCACCCTAAGAGTGCTCTGGAGCGCTCGTAGATTTTCTTCTTACCTACGAACAAATCCCAGCTAAGAAAACATTGGTGAATACAAAAATCTTCTTAAAAACTTTGAAAGTGGGTCTAACAACAAAATTTGTTCTTAAGAACGGTTGCTGAATGGGGCCCATTGTTTTTACTTTCTATTTGCACTATTTAAATTGCTATCTACATGCCATTGTTCTTGTGGTATTCATTGAGAAAAATCTGGAAATTTAAGGACATAATTTCGTGCCATCTCATGTGTCTCCAGTGTGCTGATATGAAAATACGTTTGTTACGGCGCACGCGCATTCTGCTTCCCCCTCCTCGGCGGGAGCACCTAGAGGCTCCGCTGTGAGCTCCTCAGGACACGCCCCCGCACTTGCCGCGCAGACCGCTCCCACGCGCCGCCGGAGGCAATCTGCAACCTACGCACCTGGACCTGACGAGAGGCAGCAGTATAAAAGATCACTTCGCTGACTACTCCTCGTCGGAACATAGCCCTGTTTACAGTAAGCTTCACGTCTCTCCTGTGTCTCTCTCTCTCGCTTTGTCTCCCTCGTGCCTCGTCCTTATCTGTCCTTGTCGTCTCCTGTTCCCACAGTCCTCCGTGTCTCAGCATTGAGCTGTGCGCTTCTGCTGCTGATCTCCCCCTGGACTCTGACTGCCTTCCTCGATCCTCGACCCCCCCACGCTCGGACCTGGACTTCTAGATGCCTCTCTCTTGCCCCACGGACCTTGCCCGGATCACGGACCTCTTTTGCTTCATCCCCTCAGGACTCCTTCGCTGCCACAACCAACACACACTTAATTCACATTTTGTTCATTTCCACACATAGTATTACATCCACACACATAGTAGCATACACACCCCACGCAACCATGAATTGATTAACGTGGACCCCGACTTAAACAAGTTGAAAAACGTATTCGGGTGTTACCGTTTAGTGGTCGATTGTACGGAGTATGTACTGTACTGTGCAATCTACTAATAAAAGTTTCAATCAATCAATCAAAAACCATCAAAAGCTCAATAAAACCCGTTGAGCTAGACCTCCTGTTGTCGTGCCGTCTCCTTCCCCCTTGTCGATACACAACAACGTTTCCGTGAATCCTTTCTTGAATCCTTGAAGATGAGAAGTACTGGCTGTATGAGATGAAGTCGGTTATAAACAATGTTATTTCATTTTGCTACGTAAAATGTAATTGGATGGAAGATGTAACTGGTGCTGTTTTAAATGTGTGAATGCTGGAAAGCATGCTAACATTAGCATGCACATTTTTTTTAGCTTATTTTGCAGGTATACACCTCTGAGTCAAACAGAGAAGGGCAAGCCTCACGCTTTAAGCATGACAATCACACAATTTAACCTTTTCTCAAGCCACCCTTACATTTCCCCATTTAATACTCTGTTTTTCCATGATAATAAACTTTGGCCCTCGCGGCTTGCCGTGATTGACTGAGCTAACCAATCTCATCAGTCCCTTGAGCCCACTGTAAATTTAACCAACCACGGAAGGCACCACCTAATATAAACCAATCAGAAGCAAGGTAAGACGGGTCTTGACCGAGTTTTGGCCAGCCCTTCATTGCAGAGAAGATCCTGTTATGTCATTGCTACGATCCGTGAGCGTATCGACTTGAATCTTATGGTGGTGAGGCAAAATCTGATTTATGACTGATCGAGTTGGAGAGGGATAATGGCAGGATATAGGAGGAAGACATGGACACAGTTCTTGTAAAAGCGTATAAAGGAGGGAAAGGAAGGAAAAATATGATGGAGAAGAACAAGATTATATTGAAAATTAAATCAACCAGCGACATAAATGAGATTAGCTTTATGACCATACTTGCCAACCCTCCCAATTTTCCCTGGAGACTCCTGAATTTCAGTGCCCCTCCCGAAAATCTCCCGGGGCAACCATTCTCTCGAATTTCTCCCAATTTCCACCCGGACAACAACAATATTGGGGGCGTGCCTGTAAGGCACTGCCTTTAGCGTCCTCTACAACCTGTCGTCACGTCCGCTTTTCCTCCATACAAACAGCGTGCCGGCCCAGGCACATAATATATGCGGCTTTTACACACACATAGTTGAATGCAAGGCATACTTGATCAACAGCCATACAGGTCACACTGAGGGTGACCGTATAAACAACTTTAACACTGTTACAAATATGCGCCACACTGTGAACCCACACCAAACAAGAATGACAAACACATTTCGGGAGAACATCCGCACCGTAAGACAACATAAACACAACAGGAAAAAAATACCCAGAACCCCTTGCAGCACTAAATCTTCCGGGACGCTACAATATACACCCCCGCTACCACCAAACCCCCCCCCGAATCTCCCGAATTCGGAGGTCTCAAGGTTGGCAAGTATGTTTATGACACTAGTTGTGGGGATAAAAAAAATCAACCCCAGTAGCAGCGTTAATGTAGAAATGAATTAAACTTGTCAACAGTTGGACAAACTGAAAAATTTTGATATTTTTAGCATTATTTTTTTCATCCATCCATTTTCTACCGCTTGTCCCTGAAAAAACAAAAAACAAAGACGGTGTGAACATTGGTTTACCTAAAATTTACCTGTATTTTTTTGTCTATACAAGTGGTTGTCAAACTTTTTTTTACCAAGTACCACCATGAAGACCATCATTAAAATGCAGTACCATAGTAGGCCTAAGTATTCAATAAAAACAAGGTAGATGTTTTATTTATCAAGTATATTGTAACATTACAAAAAGTTTGAAAAGTAACAATGTTTGAATACAGGAAAATAAAACTGTCGCATTACAGTAATTAAGTGATTCTTTGGCGTACCACTTGTTGTACCCTTACCACAGTTTGAGAATTCCTGATCTATACTGTATGGTGACAGAATGAATGTCAAGTATTTTGACAAGCTCATATATGAGTATCAATGAAAACTACAAAAGCACTTGTTCCATGACCTATTTCGGACATTTTGTGAAAATTACGCAAATAGTAAAAAATTTTCATGAACACCACCTAAGCCAGTAAGGTGTCCCCTTTTTTTCATAAAGTTGGCAACCTTAGCAGGTACACATCTCAGATTCAAATATTTTGTTACTTCACGCATGTTAACTGTTCGCATGCTAGCTTTTTGTTACATTTTGGCTCCAACAAAAACATGCAATGAAGTGATCAAAACAATAGTTTTACAAGTCTTTATCCACACTGTCTATGAGGGAATATGGGCTCCAGTTCTGTGATCGACGTCACACTAAGACATATTGAGTGTGGCCATGGAACGGGGCTGTGCCAAGTACAGTCAGTTATCTACCGATTACTCAAAAAGTAATTGATATTATGGTATGCTAACTGTTAGCATTTCAGTACAGCTTCGGCTTTTCAGCATTCGCACGCACGTAGATGCAGAGTGGGCCAGAAGTAGATAAATGCACTGATTGTAAATCCAGACCTCCATGGGTTAATGATTTTAATTCTATTGATCATTCCAATTTAAAAACTTTTCATTGACTTGTGTCCCACTTATTCTAAACTCATAAGCTTGAGTATGATTCATGCAAATATTTCATCAAGCTTTCTGCATTGTTTACCAGGACTGAAGGAAAAGAGCGCAGCCTGGACACAAAATACGAACAGGTTGGCAGGACAAAAATACAAGTCTTACCAGCCGCCTCAGGAACAAAGATGCAGCGATTGCTGCCGGGGTCCAGCACCATGGGATGTGTGCAGAAACAAACATAGGATCCTTCTGTGTTCATACATTTTCCTCCAAGACACAACGACTCGTCCGCACACTCGTTTATGTCTATTAGAAAAGAAGCAGGGGGTTAAAAAAGTTGGATTATTTCTCATATAAATTAGTGGTGTCCTCATACAACTTTCCCACTCGCCTTGACTATTGGGTGATACTGATATTGGTGTAATATCAGTACGAATCATACATATTTGCATTATTTTGCAGTGTGGAATGTTAGAAAAGGTTTGATGAAGTGAAATATAACATGCCAGCGCTATAAAAAGTGATGGGAAATACTTTGATTCTTGTTTGATTACTCAAAGTATTATTATGATGTATAGTCGGAGTCGTACAGATTGAAGAGCCCTGCCCTCCGTGGTCTCATGTGCTGCCACCCGCTTCTGCCCACTGGAGTCACAGGCAGACATAATGGAAAAATCCTCACCTATAGAAATTGTTGTTCATTTGTCTCTGATGTGCACATCAGTCAGTCTAAGGAGTAAAAGTTGGCACTTTTTTATGTGAACTGTCACCCTGTCGCTTAAGTATCCGCAGACGGTAGAACGCAGTTTTGATACATCTCAATTTGCCCTGAAAAAGGGCGTAGTGCAGGTTTTTGTGCGTACACAAGCTTGTTACATGAGGCCCCTGATCCCTTTACTTCAGCGTTTAGATCTGTTCTTAAGAATATGTCTTAATTGTGAGCTAAATTGTAAAAACAAGATCACAGTGAGCGTGAAGTCATCATTTGGTCAGAGGTTCGGATTCATCTTCCTTCTTGCTCCTCGCAGCGTGACACAGCATCCTGTTTTTGCACATTAAGCAAGCAATAGAGTTTCAGTTTTAGGTGTTTGTTGTTTGTTGTTGTTGGTGTCAACGTCTGACAGCTTGTCCAAGTAGTCGACATAAACGAGTTGCACTGTAAAATGAACACAAAACTCTGAACACATGTTTCACTCTTGGTACCAGTTTTGTCCTTAAAAGTCTTTAGTTGCTCGCATTTGAGAACATAATATACAACAACACAAGGAAGGTGTGGCAGGGGGTGCAGCACATCACCGGCTACAAATCCAACAACCTCGCTGTGGCTGACGGAGACGCCTCGCTGGCGGAGAAACTGAACATCTTCTTCGCTCGCTTTGAGGCGGAGCAACCACATGCAGTCACATCACAACCCTCAACCCGTGACAACGTCCTCATGTAATAATAATAATAATAATAATAATGGATTAGATTTTATATCGCGCTTTTCTATTGTTACATACTCAAAGCGCTCACAGAGAAGTGGGAACCCATCATTCATTCACACCTGGTGGTGGTAAGCTACATTTGTAGCCACAGCTGCCCTGGGGTAGACTGACGGAAGCGAGGCTGCCAATTTGCGCCTACGGCCCCTCCGACCACCACCTATCATTCATTCATCATTCATTCACCAGTGTGAGCGGCACCGGGGGCAAGGGTGAAGTGTCCTGCCCAAGGACACAACGGCAGCGATTTGGCTGTCAAGAGGCGGGGAGCGAACCTGCAACCCTCAGGTTTCTGGCATGGCTGCTCTACCCACTACGCCATACCGCCCCATGTTGGAGGAACATGAGGTGCGGCACACACTAAAGAGGGTGAACCCGAGGAAAGCTGCTGGACCAGATGGCGTACCTGGACGTGTATTAAAGACCTGTGCAGACCAGCTGGCTGTTGTCTTTAACAGGATTTTCAACCAGTCCTTGTCTCAGTACATCGTCCCATCCTGTCTAAAGTCCTTTGTTATTGTTCCACTGCCAAAAAAAACTGGAGTAAGCAGCTTGAATGACTACCTTCCAGTGGCACTTACACCAATCATTATGAAGTGCTTTGAAACTCTGGTTCGGGGGCACATCACCTAAGTCTGCCACCTGCATTGGACTCTCGCCAGTTTGCGTACAGGGCCAACAGATCTACAGAAGATGCTATCGCAACAGCCCTCCACACTGCTCTGAGCCACCTAGAGCAACAGGGGAGCTATGCAAGGCTACTCTTTGTTGATTTTAGCTCTGCGTTCAATACCATCCTACCCCACAGACTGGTGCCCAAACTGACGGGGCTCGGACTGTCTTCCTCCATCTGCCACTGGATCCTGGACTTCCTGACAAATCGCTCTCAGAGGGTGAGAGTAGGCTCCCACCTCTCAGCATCCATCAGCATCAGCACCGGCTCCCCCCAGGGCTGCCACTACAACACCACAGTATTGGGACTCATTTCTGAGGGGGATGAGTCTACCTACAGACATGAAGTGGAGCGGCTGACTGGGTGGTGCAGGGAAAATAACCTAGTCCTTAACACCACCAAGACGAAGGAGCTGATCATGGACTTCCGGAGTAAAAAAACAAAGTATCCAACCACTGTACATCAACGGGGACTATGTGGAGAGGGTCTCCAACTTCAGGTTCCTGGGCATCCAGATCTAGGAAGACCTGTTGTGGAGTGCGAACACCTCCGTGACCATCGAAAAGGCACAGCAGAGACTTTACTTTGAGACTCTTCAGAAAGAACCACCTGTCACAAAAACTGCTTGTGTCTTTCTATCGCTGCTCAAAAGAGAGTGTGTTGACATACTGCATGTGTGTATGGTATGCCAACTGCACAGAGAAATGCACTTCAGAGGGTCATACTAACTGCCATTAAGATCACTGGCTGCTCTCTCCCCTCCATAGATGAACTGTACAGTGCCAGGTGCCTCAAAAAGGCCCAAAACATCATAAGTAGAGATGTCCGATAATATCGGACTGCCGATATTGTCGGCCGATAAATGCTTTAAAATGTAATATCGAAAATTAACGGTATCAGTTTCAAAAAGTAAAATTTATGACTTTTTAAAACGCCGCTGTACGGAGTGGTACACGGACGTAGGGAGAAGTACAGAGCAGTTGTGTCTCCCAGTCATACTTGCCAATCCTCCCGATTTTCCCGGGAGACTCCCGAATTTCAGTGTCCCTCCCGAAAATCTCCCGGGGCAACCATTTTCCCGAATTTCTCCCGATTTCCACCCAGACAACAATATTGGGGGCGTGCCGGCCCAATATTGGGGGCGTGCCGGCCCAATCACATAATATCTACAGCTTTTCACACACACAAGTGAATGCAAAGCATACTTGGTCAACAGCCGTACAGGTCACACTGAGGGTGTCCGTATAAACAACTTTAACACTGTTACAAATATGCGCCACACTGTGAACCCACACCAAACAAGAATGACAAACACATTTCGGGAGAACATCCGCACCGTAACACAACATAACAAATACCCAGAACCCCTTGCAGCACTAACTCTTCCGGGACGCTACAAAATACACCACCCGCTAACCCCCCCCCCCAGTCTCAAAATCCAAGCTGCTGTTTTGAGCCATGTTAAAAAAAAAAGCACTTTGTGACTTCAATAATAAATATGGCAGTGCCATGTTGGCATTTTTTTCCATAACTTGAGTTGATTTATTTTGGAAAACCTTGTTACATTGTTTAATGCATCCTGCGGGGCATCACAACAAAATTAGGCATAATAATGTGTTAATTCCACGACTGTATATATCGGTATCGGTTGATATCGGAATCAGTAATTAAGAGTTGGACAATATCGTAATATCGGATATCGGCAAAAAAGCCATTATCGGACATCTCTAATCATAAGGGACCCTTCTCACCCCGGACATAAACTTTTAGAACTGCTGCCCTCGGGCAGGAGATACAGGACAATAAAATGCTGGACAAACAGGTTCAAGAACACTTAATACCCAAGAGCAATAGTGTCGCTGAACACAATCAAGGCATAAAAAAGAATGACTGTGCACGTGAGTTGTGTGCTTGGTATTTATGGTTTTTATTTATTTATTTTTATCTTAGTACCAATGTTCTTATGTTTTTATGTGTCATCTATAAATTTGCACTAATGGGTTTACTTGCAATTTCGTTGTACAATGTACAATGACAATAAAGATCTATTCTATAATCTGTTCCAGTTCAAACAATTAAAGCTTTCAAGTTTACTTTTAAGTACTTTTAAGATGTATATTATCTATGTAAAGTGGTCACTCTTAATACAGTGCATCTAGGATTTTAAAGTGCCATTGAGTAATGCTTTTCTGCTACCCAGTGTTTGCTTGAAAAACAGCACCATCTGTTGGTCAGATTTTTTCATTGCAGTAACTTTCTCTGACATGTTTTGAATTTCAGGTAGAAAGTCTAACCCCTAATTTCCATAGGATGCGTTATGGCGGCGGACTATTTCCGTTTTTATTCAAGTCAATGTGTCCGTTTCCACTGCCGTGGCGTTACTGTTCTGGGTCCCTGCGCTAAATTATACGCAGAGCTTCTATTTTTCCCGGAACGCGGCGGATCAATTCAGCTAAATCCTGCTTGTGTTGGACAGGAAGTCATGCACAAACACAAAGTAAATTATTCGGTTAACTTTCAAAATAAAATAGTCAATCTTCAAGTGTATTTCACACATTGAAATGGCTGTGGACGGCCATGAAGTCAACTTGTCAAAGGTTTTCAATTTCACCTTGTTGACCCAAATGCTGATACTGGAGGTCCAAAATTAAAGAATCATATACAGGCATATCCCGGGCAGCTATGTGCGCATATGGAGTCCTGTGTCAAATGCCAGCTGATACGCAGGCTGAGGAAGCAGGGCTGTGATTCTGGGAGTTGTGTGCGTCTACATTGCTCGTCAGTGATTATGTTACTGTTGTGTTGTTGCTTGCTTAAAGTTGTCGTTCTGCAAGGTAAAACTGTTGTCTTTTTCACGAGTCAAGGGAAGTTAATGCCGTCACAGACAGGCCCGCCTGATGGAAAGCAAAGATTAAGACGTTCCACAGTGTTTACCTCAGTGTTTACTTTATCACATGATTATGTGCTATTTCCCTACAAGGCGGAGCGGCAACACAACGGCGGTGGGGATTGCCGCCGTTCTGACGCTTCCTCTGGAAACCAGAGATAGTTAGCATCGACAAAACTTTCTATGACATTCTCACTTACTCTTGTCTGAAAGTGTATTAAATCTAAAAATAATATATATTTACTAGGGCTGTAAACATTAACAAATGACGCATGTGATTAATTTTAAAAAATGATTGCGTTATCATACATGAGTGAAAATTAATCACTTCCAGGTTAAGGCTTAACCCGGAGGACGCACGCTTTGTTACACAGTCTGTGATTGTGATGAGAGACAAAACAGAACTTTAGATGAAACTGAGCTAACTTGTTAGTATTGCAGCGACAAAAGTTCTTATCGTCGGCACACGTCAAGTTTAAAATACCACATCTTAAAGCAAAACATGTACTCGAGGATGGCGCTAATAGCATGAGTGCTACATCGACAACAAGCAGAGAAAAACGCTACGTTGGCAGTTTAGCTGCATCAGTGTTGTCAACAAAAGTACCACAGTTCAGGTAAACATATGCCTTCGCTAAACCGACAGCTGCCGCATGTAAACCATAGAACATCTGTGAAGACTAAGTCCTGCAAGAAGATGTCATCAAAATGCTCCTTGATAATTACTAGTATGGCACCGTTTGCTAGCTTTATAGCTTTTTTTTGCAGGTATAAACCTCAGAGTCAAATATTTTGTTACTTCACGCATACTAACTGTTAGTGTGCTAGCTTTTTTAATTGCTAATTTCGCATGTATGCACCTCAAAGTAAAAAGTATTTTTACTTCACGCATGCTAACTTTCAGCATGCTATTGTTAACATGTTAATATGCTCGCTTGTTTGCTAATTTTTTAGGTATAAGTCCAAGAGTTTTGTATTTTTTACTTGACGCTATCTGGCTAACTATTAGCATTTCAGTTGGACTTTACAGCATTTGCATGCAATTTCTACCAAAATTATAATTTTCTAGTTTTGTATGCTTTTAGTTACACGTAATACTCAGTAAAGTCCTATAAACCTTCTTCACTGTGGAGCTACTGAGTGAGATTGTTGAGCTGATTGGAGAACTATCTTCAGAAACTAGTGGGGTCCATGACAAGTAGGCTTACTAGTAAATACATTTGAGTGACCATTTATCTTTTCATATCAAAATCATGAAGGTTTAAGAGTGTATGAAGTGTTTTAAGAGCATAGAAAATGTTTCTAAGTGTTTGTCTAAGCTGTGGAAAGTGTCTGGAAAGACTATAAATGCATATGATATTCATAAATATCATAAAATAAATAGTCTCCCTAAATTCACCTACCACTGGTCGAGAAAAACACTATTCCACTGTAGTATATTTGCATGCACGCACACACGTACACCAATACACACACACCTCTACATTCCAGTTTCGAAGGGTCGTAGTCCTGTCCTGTCTTGCAGTAGCACTCATAGCTGCCATCAGTATCCAGACAAAAGCCTCCTTTGCAAACCTCCTGGCCAAACAGTGTGCACTCATCTGCATCTGCAAAGCACAAGTCAATCATTACACATACTTTTACCCAGCAGGCACAAGACAATGATACAACGTTGATTATACATATATGTTTGATAAAACTGACTTCTAAACAACGTTGCAAAATAGAGACAACAAATTGATGTCTAACGTTGTTGGTTGGGAAATGACCACACTCGATCAAATCAAAGTCAGAACCTGACATTGAATAAATGTCGTCAAAAAGCTTGTTTCAATGTTGCATTTGTGTTGTAGTATATTAGTTGGAAAATGACCAAAATTCAATGGTCAAATCAATGTCATAACCCAACACTGATTAAACGTTGTCAAAAAGAATGTTGTTTCAACGTTATGTTTAAGTTGCTCAAGGTCAGGACCTAATTCAACAAACTCTCAACATTGTTTTAATGTCTTAACCTCTTAAGGCCCAAGCTGTTTGTTTACATGCTTTTTTTTAATTTCTCTTTGCTATTTGGGCTTATTGGACCCTAATTAGAATACAAATTAAGAATCATCTTTTGATATGATGTACTTAGTCCATAAGTACACAAATGTGTACTTCCTGTTTAGTGACAAGCTAATTCTTATTTTTACACTTTTTCTTTCCAAATTCCATTGTATGTTGTACTCTTCTGACACCACCAGATGGCAGTATAAGTGTCCACATAAGCGGCCATAAGACCACAATTCAGTAGTGTACACAATTTTGGAAATAAAAGCTAAAAGTGCTGTCCACGCACGTGGCCACTAAGCTTTTAGAGGTTTTTAATGCATGCTGGGTAGGTTCCAATGCCACAAAGCTAAATGATATTCAGAGCTCCCATCATTATTACGTTTAAGGTCAAAAGATCTACTCTTTGTGTGTTTGCATGTTTTTGACACATTTGAAAAGAATGTGAACATTAACAATTTACGGTGGAGATGATTGCTGATGATGATTGGCTCCAATTGAGCCATGTTTAATGCAGTGACCTGTTTTATTTTGGCAGGTTGTTACGTCCAGTTTTATTTCACCACCGTTGGCTTGATAGGACAGAATTAAACAGCTTTTTGTTACATGTGCTTTTATTTAAATAGTTTAAGTTAAAGTACCCATGATTGTCACACACACTAGGTGTGGCGAAATTATTCTCTGCATTTGACCCATCACCCTTGATCACCCTCTGGGAGGTGAGGGGAGCAGTGAGCAGCAGCGGTGGCCGCGCCCGGGAATCATTTTTGGTGATTTAACCCCCAATTCCAACCCTTGATGCTGAGTGTCAAGCAGGGAGGTAATGGGTCCCATTTTTATAGTCTTTGGTATGAACTCACAACCTACCGATCTCAGAGCGGACATACATGTTGTACTTATGAGTTTGTGGCTCTTTCACAAAAAGGTGCAGTGAGTAATAAACCTAAGCTAGGGGTGGGTTGTCGATATAAAGGTTGCAATATATAGACGATGTATGATTAAATACGATAAATTTGGCCATAAACTGAACTTTTAATGCAATCGTTTTAACGTGCTAATGTAGGCTGATGACAGGTTTTAGCTGTGTCCCGCAAATTTGACTGCGACAAGCAAACAAGCTAAAGCTTTTGAAGTAAACAAAGGTGGGTGGATATCGACAGTAATGATATCAAGCATAGTATCAATAGTACAGTGGTGAGAGTAATATATATATATTTTTTTTTAAAGTTTTTTTTTGTTATTGTTTACAAACTCACAAAATAAGTCCTTGAACACAAGAGGACTTTAAGGGCAAAAACCCAAGGAACTTAAATCAGAGTTATATACACCTGGAAATTATTCAATATGTTATCACATACTAGTGACGTTTGGTGACCTTTAGACCAGGTGAGGCAAGATGCCTTTGGACTTTGTTTTTTTAAAGGCCTACTGAAGCCCACTACTACCGACCACGCAGTCTGATAGTTTATATATCAATTATGAAATCCTAACATTGCAACACATGCCAATACGGCCGGGTTAACTTATAAAGTGCAATTTTAAATTTCCCGGGGAACTTCCGGTTGAAAAAGTCTATGTATGATGACGTTTGCGCGTGACGTCAATGGTTGAAACGGAAGTATTCGGACACATTGTATCACAATACAAACAGCTCTGTTTTCAACGCAAAATTCCACAGTATTCTGGACATCTGTGTTGGTGAATCTTTTGCAATTTGTTTAATGAACAAAGGAGACTGCAAAGAAGAAAGCTGTAGGTGGGATCGGTGTATTAGCGGCTGGCTGCAGCATCAAAACCAGGAGGACTTTGAGTTGGATAGCAGACGCGCTATCCGATGCTAGCCGCCGACCGCATTGATGATCGGGTGTAGTCCTTCGTCGCGCCGTCGATCGCTGGAACGCAGGTGAGCACGGGTGTTGATGAGCAGATGAGGGCTGGCGTAGGTGGAGCGGTAATATTTTTATCATAGCTCTGACGAGGTCCCGTAGCTAAGTTAGCTTCAATGGCGTCGTTAGCAACAGCATTGCTAGGTTTCGACAGGCGGCAAAGCATTAATCGTGTAGTTACATGTCCAGTGTTTGGTTTGGTGTCTCCTGATAGTAGTATTGTTGATCTTCTGTCTATCCTTCCAGTCAGGGGCTTATTTCTTTTGTTTCTATCCGCATTTAAGCACGATGTTATCACGTTAGCTCCGTAGCTAAAGTGCTTCACCGATGTATTGTCATGGAGATAAAAGTCACTGTGAATGTCCATTTCGCGTTCTCGACTCTCATTTTCAAGAGGATATAGTATCCGAGGTGGTTTAAAATACAAATCCGTGATCCACAATAGAAAAAGGAGAAAGTGTGGAATCCAATGAGCCCTTTTACCTAAGTTACGGTCAGAGCGAAAAAAGATACGTCCTGCACTGCACTCTAGTCCTTCACTCTCACGTTCCTCATCCACGAATCTTTCATCCTCACTCAAATTAATGGGGTAATCGTCGCTTTCTCGGTCCGAATCGCTCTCGCTGCTGGTGTAAACAATGGGGAAATGTGAGGAGCCCTTCAACCTGCGAGGTCACGCTACTTCCGGTACAGGCAAGGCTTTTTTTATCAGCGACCAAAAGTTGCGAACTTTATCGTCGATGTTCTCTACTAAATCCTTTCAGCAAAAATATGGCAATATCGCAAAATGATCAAGTATGACACATAGAATGGATCTGCTATCCCCGTTTGAATAAAAACAATTCATTTAAGTAGGCCTTTTAATGTAACTTAAATTAATATGTTTTAATCATTTAATACATGTTGCATGTTAAAATAAGATAAATATTTAAGAATATACGTATATATATATATAATATATGAGAAAAACATTACGATAATGATAGTATGATATGATAAATGGGATAGATAAGATATTGCTTTAATACAATAAATACATTTTTGTTTTCTTACCTTTCTGTATTTGTTACTAGAGCAGCACTATTTATCCTCCATGAAAACATACTTTGTATGATCACATTCGTTTTGTCTTATATAGTCCAGTTTAGAAACATATGTGATTGTTTTGGCAAACTCTACACAAGGCCAAAGCTTTCACCCAAACAGAAGGGCCTCATGTCCAAATGTGAGTTTGGCTCCCATTTTCCCCCAGAGGACAGAACTGGAATTACAGACAAAATTTCCCAACAGCTGAAGACCATCTAGTAATCAGGAAGGTTCTCACCTGAAGCAATCAAATCCACTCCTTTTAAGTCTGCAGCTCCAGCTCAGACTTCAAGCCAACAAACACTGCTCTAGGAGAATTTGCCAAATGCAGTAGTGCCCAACTGTTTACAGCAGACCTGGGTATTCTGCGGCCAATCATAAATTACAAAATACATTTTAAATAGTATCTATGTCGAGTGTGCAATACAACGGTGCTGCTATTGTTTTGAAAAGCGTTATTTGTATTACTTCCGTGTGGACTATGCTCGTGCGCGATTGTGAGTGAATGTGAACAGTGGCAATCACAAATTACAAAATAAATTTAAAAAAACATCTATGTCGTGCGTGCAATACAACTGTTTGAAAACTGTTATTTATGGGCGTATGTCCGGGTGTAACCTGTGAGTGAAGGTGCACAGCGACAAGTGATGCCCGATTACTCCCGAGATGTCAGTTCACGCTAAAAAAAGAAAAGTTGATGACGAATGGCGTGTTTTCAACAAGATATGGACTGCCAAGTATTTCTTTGCAAAAATTAAAGGTAAAGCCGTGTGCTTAATTTGTGGTACACAGGTTGCTGTGTTTAAAGAATATAATTTGAATCGCCACTACACGACGAAGCATGAGGAAAAATACCGGAATCTGTCTGATGAAGCGCGCGCAAGGGAGGCTGATGCGTTGATGGTAAAACTGCAAACCCAACAAGGACTTTTTGCCAAATTTCACACCCCCAGATATGCAGCCGTCAGGACAAGTTTGGTCATTTCTCACAAAATCGCCAGAAAAAGTAAGGCGTTTTCTGACGGAGAGTTTATTAAGGAGTGCTTATTGGACTCTGTTGCGCTGATATGCCCGGAGAAGAGGGGCGCATTTGAGAACATGTCACTCTCCCGACGCACTGTAACGAGGCGGGTTGAGACCATCGCTGGAAACTTGGAGCTTCAGCTGAAAAACAGAATGGCCGACTTTGACTCTTTTTCGCTGGCTTTGGATGAGAGCTGCGATGTACGTGACACCACCCAGCTGCTCATCTTCTTACGTGGGATAACTGCAGACTTTCAAATCACGGAGGAGCTGGCAGCCATGCAGTCAATTAAAGAGACAACCACAGGTAATGACTTGCTCACATAGGTAAATGTGTGTTTGGACATGTTAGGACTGAAATGGTACAAGCTGGCAGGTGTGACAACAGATGGTTGTCCAAATCTGATGGGGAAAAATGTTGGACTTTTAAAGAGGATGCAGGATAAAGTGACAGAAATTGACATTTTTGAATTGTATTATACATCAGGAAATGTTGTGTAAGACAGTGTTAAAAATAAAACCATCAAAAGCAATCTGCTTTTGTATAAAGTTAAGTTAGGTTAAATGAAATTATTATTATTATTATTATTATTAATCTTACAGTATATAAAAAATAATTTGAGCAAAATTTAATTGAAATATTATTTGCCCACCCCAGGCTTACAGAGACCAGGGTGGCTGACGGTGAGATGACTTATATTATTTTGATGTTTGATTTCATATGTTGAATTTATTTTAATTGCCAAGTGGTTGTTAAATGTTTAAATGCCAAATCCAAGCTGTTAAGGGTCACTATATGTACTTTTGGAAACACTTTTACTTTAAAAAATGGTTTATTGAAATGTAATTTGTTTATATTGGTCCCTAATTGCTTTTGTATTTTTCCACCTTCTCCAAAGGTTTTTCACCTTACAACTATTTAATGAAAAAAAGAGACAATCAAGTCCAAAATAAAAGAAGAAACAGAGATTTGTCTCATCATTGGATTAAAACAAAGAGTGAAGTCCCAGTGTAACCCCTGGTCAAAAAGTCAAAACACTTTTCAAGTTAGGGGAGGAGAGCACAAACAAACAAAGCATAACTTGACAGTGATCTTGGATATATAAGGTGATTGACATCATTGTAAAAGCAATTATGTAGCAATGATGTCAATTTTTCTGGGACATCTTGTATAATCCTCCATATTGGAAGATACATTCATTCCACTTCATTTCATTACATTCAAAGCAGTAAAACAATGTTTTGCATCTGACACAAACACCGGCTTCCATACATGCTTTTTATGAATTACACTTTTTTTTTTTAAACGCTGGTTAAACATTCTAGCGACACGCGTTTTTAATCATACAGAAAATATATTTAGAAAATGGATGGATGGATTAATTATTAGTCACTCTCTCTCCCTCTCTGTCTCTCTCCCTCCTTCTTCCTCTCCCTCGAACATCTACCTGCAATGGAACTTTTTAATGTTTTCATTTTTGTTATTTTGCCGGAATAACTTTTTTTTTTTTTTACTAAATAATGTGTAATAGAATGTAATACATTATATTCATTAATCCTATAATAATACATTGTTTTTTATAATTATAAGTCTCACATTTGACAACAGTAATACATCAACAAACATTCCCAAAAATTAATAAATGTATTTAATATCAAGTAATTAGTCTTTTTTTGATCAAATAAAGGCAAATATAGATGTGTAGATGACACATTGCTACTTTTTACAAGTTGAGTTGTAATTTATTAAAATTATCCCACAAATGTAAAATGGTTATTAAATGGAAAAAGTGTAGGACTAAATAAGCTCGGCTTCTTCCTCCACCTTTTCAAAAATGTTGTAATTAGACTCTGGACATTTTTGATGTACCATATTGTAACTACCATGAATTGATTAACGTGGACCCCGTGTTACCATTTAGTGGTCAATTGTACAAAATATGTACTGTACTGTGCAATCTACTAAAAGTTTCAATCAATCAATCAACTTTATGCATGTTTAAAATAAACTAATAGCTGGGTTGCATATCACGTCATATTAGTTTTTCTTCTTTGCGGCTTAATTGACATGATGGTCAAGCAGCTTGAATGTAGCATTAAAACAAGTGAGAGTGAGTGTAGAGTTTGAGCAGAAAAATGCCGCATTGCTGTTCTGTTCTTGGGTGTTCTGGTCGTTCAAACAGAGAGATAAGAAAGAGCTTTCACAGAGTCCCAAAAGAAGTGGTTTATAAAGTTAACAAAGTCAGGAAAAAACAAAAGTGCGTCGAAGGAAATGGCTCTTAAAAATAATCACTTTCATTATCTTGTGGGATACAATCGGACCGCTTGTGTCTGCAGTGATCTCTTTGTAAAATATTTGTCTGAACATTTGATTTGTTTGAGAAACTTTGTGATGCAATCGAGTTTATTCTCTACTATGTTAGTAGTGTTATGTAAAAAAAGGACAAGAAAGTGCATTGTGTTCTTTTGTGGTTGCTATGTCTAAGTATAACTACAAAGACCTGGTTGTGCAAATAAACTAACGTCATGTTAAGGCCTACTATTATATATTTTATTGTTGGTCCAACACACTATTTTCTGTCTCGATTTTAATAAAAGGAACTAAAAGCTTAGTTGTTGTGCAGGAAACCCAAGTGCTTTATATGACACCGATGACCACATTATAGCGTCTTTGGTGCTATTTGTTAGCATCAAGAAAATATCCTTAATAGTATTATTAAACGAGATGGATAAACCTCTCTTAGGCTCAACAGCATATACTGAATCTTGATATCACGAGCAAACATTGCTAAAAAACAGGGACATTTATAAAAAATTGCTAAATAATGAGACAAAATATGAACTTCACACCATTAAAAACAACTGCAGACATGAATTGTAGATGAGACTAATATTTGTATCAGGAATTCAACAGCAATCTAACTTATCCTTTTCCTCCTTAGCTTCACGGCACTTGTTACGTCAATCAACAATGATGCACAAATAAGTCCTACTTTGTCTTTCACTGTTTAATGTTTAATTTGTGCACCCTTTACATGTAAAGACATGATGTACCTACAATCTTGTCTTCTCTAAATACCGTAAAGGGTCAAATGAAGCGAGGTCGTGTCGAGCAGTAACCTCTTGGTGATGATAAATGGTTTCAATTTAAAAAAAAATCTAAAATTCTTAAGAGTGTATACATCCACTCCATCCAATTTTAAATATTTTTTCCATGATCCCTTTTATATTTGCCTCTAAACATTTCAAAATATGCCAAAATTTGCACTGATCCAGGTAAATAAACAGTAGTCTGATGGGACTCTAGACTATCGCCTGAAACCCATAAGTGCTCAGATGTGCCTCTAGGTCAGGGGTCGGCAACCCAAAATGTCGAAAGAGCCATATTGGACCAAAAATACAAAAACAAATCTGTCTGGAGCCGCAAAAAGTTAAAAGCCATATTACATACAGATAGTGTGTCATGAGATATAAATTGAATTAAGATGACTTAAAGGAAACTAAATTACCTCAAATATACCTACAAATGAGGCATAATGATTCACTATGTACATATAGATAGCCTAAATAGCATGTTAGCATCGATTAGCTTGCAGTCATGCAGTGACCAAATATGTCTGATTAGCACTCCACACAAGTCAATAACATCAACAAAACTCACCTTTGTGCATTCATGCACAAAGTTAAAAGTTTGGTGGACAAAATGAGACAGAAAAAAAAGTGGCATAAAACACGTCCTAGAAAGTCGGAGAAAGTTATACATGTAAACAAACTACGGTGAGTTCAAGGACCGCCAAAATCAGTAGGACAAAACGTTGCTCGCCAAATACTCGAATCAGTGAAGCATGTTAATATAAACAGTGTGCTTTATAACAATTAGGGAGGTTTGTGTCATGTTTGTCCTCCTACAGAAACCATATTAAAACAAAAAATATATTTTTTTCCCCTCATCTTTTTAAATTTTTCATACATTTATGAAAAAGCTCCAGAGAGCCACTAGGGCGGCGCTAAAGAGCCGCATGCGGCTCTAGAGCCGCGGGTTGCCGACCCCTGCTCTAGGTCAAGTGATTGCAACCCAGCTATTGTATATTCATTACCATAAATATATAGATAGATAGCTCAATCCAAACTGATTATAATCATTGTGAGGCACATATATTGTTTTATTGATTCATGTTTGATAACGTTGTGGACAGTCAGCGTAATGTTAAAAAAACATGAATATTGTAACAATGCAATACATTTGTTTGTGTATCCTTTGTTACAATTCTCAATAGGGGTGTCCCGATACAATTTTCTCACTTGTGATGCAACACCGATATTAGAGCCTTGAGTATTAGCCAATATCGATCTCCTATGATATCAGCAGTAATCATACATACTTGTATTATTTTGTTGTGTGTAATGTTAGAAAAGGTTTGATCAAATGTAATTAGTCAAACAGAAAACACCTTTTTTTCTGATATCAGGTTGACGTAACAATAACTGATCGCGACACCCCTAAATCTCAAGGTTAGTTTTACTGACTTTTGTAGCTTTCAACTCCCGGGACGTCATAGAGCGAATCTCCACTGGGAATAAAACCTTTTCCTGATGGACACATCTCCTGGAATTGGTCTGAAAGAGGCAGAAATGTGGATAAGAAATGTAATGAACAATTGCTTTAAGAGATGCTAAGTTATGCCAAAAAGACGCTGATTGAACTCCAACATAAAAGTACCCACACATAAAATCTTTCTGAAATAAATAAGCTGCTATGAAAGCAAACATGAATTGTCAACTGTCAACCAAAACACATTAATGAAATTTGTTTCAATAAATACTTCAATCCTCAAGCAGCTATAAAATTATAAAATCATGTGGCTGAGTAGACGATGTGTCTAATATTTTTTATTTATGACAGTCCAAAATGTTGACACATACACAGGACGTGTCTTGTCTGTCCATCGTGTGTTAAAAAAACGCCTAATAGTGCTCCCAAAAACGGTGATGAGTGTTGATAAATCACATTGTGTGTGCTCAATAATTACATTTGCATCGTCTCCTTTGATATTGTGGGCGTTTTGATGATCGGCATATATTTTGCATATTCATGAAGACAAAGATGCAAAATGGGTTGCACAGATTAGTCTTCTAACTGAACAGACACAATCCACATTACACTCGTTGAGTAGATCAGCTTTGTGTGTGCTATCAATTTAGCACATGTTTTAGTACACGCAAAACTTTAGTAAATCAGGCCCCAGCAATATTAATGATGAACCAAAGTCTTACAGCTGGCAGTTAGTATTATGGTTCCAAATTCAAATTATTGTAAAACAGTGAGTCATAACTGCACTTTGATAAACTCACTGCTGGAGAAGCAAGCTAGTGTGCTAACTAGCTGAAATGCTTACATGAAAACAAGACACATTAACATTTCACCCATTAAAACCTACAAAAATAAACATATTTCAACACTCAAATAACAATAACTTGGCTCTTAGTGGGGAACTATTATGCATAACCAACGTTTCTTACCTATTAGTACCTGTTTTTGGATCTGCTAAAGTCCCGAAAATTTTAAATCAAACCATGGCGGCATGGCAAAGTTATTTATAAAACAATCTTGCCTCCCTGCATACTTCCTCCAAACGAGGCGTTTGGAATTTGCCCCATTAGTGACATTTTTCTCGTTGATGACGTCAGCGGGTATCTCCACATATGATAGACAGTTAATCGAAGAACTTTGCGTCAGTCCACTATTATAGTCCCACGTTGTAGCCAATAAGCTCCTTCTTGTTCTCCATCCTCTTGTTGAGGGTCAGATTTTTCTAACTTATATCTGTCAATAAACTCCATATGAAAGTGCTAAAAACTACAACAAAGATGACGGGGAGAAGACAGTCGAAGTGAAGGCACGTAAACAAGACCACTCACAAAACGGTGCATCTTAAAAACGCTTTTAACGACCCTGAAATTGTCATATCATTACACCCCTAATCCACATACAGTAGATGGATTGTTGACATAAACTGGACCGACTTCGGCAGGTTCCACTGTAGTCTTGAACCACTATTTGCTTTCTGTGATGTCATCAAAGAGGGACAAAAACGAATGAAAATTTGGAAAGATGACGATGCCTAAAGAAGTATCAAGTAGAACTACCGTGCTTCTTGTATATTTTGCTATCTGTTCAAGTCACAAATCCTTGCATCCCTTCTCGCTAACCTATCCACTCACCTGTGCCGTTGACAGGGCAAGGATGAACCTCACAGTTGTCCCCCCAGCCGGCTCCCAGTGTGCAGCAGCACTCCTGCAGCGTCACGTGGGTGGTGAGCACGCTCTCACACAAGTTCTCGTCATTCAGGCGGAAGTAGCACTCCTTGCGCTCTATCGGCAAAGCTGACGGGCAAAGAAATACAACAGAAGAGCAGTCAACATGGTCATGTTTATCCTTAAAAGCTGTAACTGTTGGAAAATTAGATGAGACTTGAGGGCTATTGACAGAATACGGTTATAAAAATAGTTGATTATGTTACAACCGGCAAGCATTGTGACCCCACAAAGTGTTTAAGTGTCTATGAAAAATGAAAATGAGGCATGTACCTTTAAGAAAGTACTCAAATAAGAAATACTTATACTGTGGGCTGTTCCGAAATCTGCGTTCCAAGAACGCTGGCTTATTAGTGATTCCCAGAGCCTCCCAAAAAGTCTGCAGGCTCTACAGCAGAGCTAGGCAAACCATGGCCCACATGCCGCAGGTGAGGGGAGCAGTGAGCAGCAGCGGTGGCCGCCCTCGAGAAACATTTTGGTGATTTAACGCCCAATTCCAACCCTTGATGCTGAGTGCCAAGCAAGGAGGTAATTAATGGGTCCCATTTTTATAGTCTTTGGTATGACTCGGCCGGGGTTTGAACTCACAACCTACCGATCTCAGGGCGGACACTCTAACCACTAGGCCGTGTTACAAAAAAGATCAGTTAGAATAATACATAATGTTGGATACAGAACATTCAAACCCTTTATTTATTGAATTGAAAATACTGAAATTCCACAACATGGTGAGTTTGCAAACAGCTAAAATTATGCACAAAGCAAACTATAACGTGCTACCCAAGAATATACAACAATTCTTCACAACAAAAGGGGAGAAATATAACCTTAGAGAAAAATGTAATTTTAAAACATTTGTATGCACGTACAACACTTAAGACCTTTAGTATATCCATCCATCTATTTTCTACCGCTTATCCCTTTTGGGGTCGCGGGGGGTGATGGAGCCTATCTCAGCTACAATTGGGCGGAAGGCGGGGTACATCCTGGACAAGTCGCCACCTCATCACAGGGCCAACACAGATAGACAGACAACGTTCACACTCACATTCACACACTAGGGCCAATTTAGTGTTGCCAATCAACCTATCCCCAGGTGCATGTCAGTATGAGGAATTAAAATATGAATGGACTAAGCAAAGAAATCAAACAATGTACAAATAGGAGCCAATTCAAGAAACTCTTCAAACTTAAAGGCCTACTGAAACCCACTACTACCGACCACGCAGTCTGATAGTTTATATATCAATGATGAAATCTTAACATTGCAACACATGCCAATACGGCCGGGTTAGATTAGTAAAGTGCAATTTTAAATTTCCCGCGGAATATCCTGCTGAAAACGTCTCGGTATGATGACGTTTGCGCGTGACGTCCCGGATTGTAGCGGACATTTTGGGACACCATTGTGGCCAGCTATTAAGTCGTCTGTTTTCATTGCAAAATTCCACAGTATTCTGGACATCTGTGTTGGTGAATCTTTTGCAATTTGTTCAATGAACAATGGAGATAGCAAAGAAGAAAGCTGTAGGTGGGAAGCGGTGTATTAGCGTCCGGCTGCAGCAATACAAACACGTAGCCTGTGTTTCATTGTTTACATTCCCGAACGATGACAGTCAAGCTTTACCATTGGCCTGGGACAAGCTTTACCATTGGCCTGGGACAACAGAGACTCTGACCAGGAGGACTTTGAGTTGGATACGCATCCTTGTGGAGATGGGACAACAGAGACTCTTACCAGGAGGACTTTGAGTTGGATACGCACTACCGTGAGTACGCAGCTGCGGCTTCCAAACATTTGATCGCTTGCCCGTACGTGCGTGCCGCTATGTGCATGTCACGTACGTAACTTTGGGGAAATATATGTGCTGTATGAACTTTGCGGAGGTGAACGCTACTTTGGGCTGTGGGATTGAGTGTGTTGTGCGGGTGTTTGGTTTGTATTGGCGGGTTATATGGACGGGAGGGGGGAGGTGTTTGTTATGTGGGATTAATTTGTGGCATATTAAATATAAGCCTGGTTGTGTTGTGGCTAATAGAGTATATATATGTCTTGTGTTTATTTACTGTTTTAGTCATTCCCAGCTGAATATCAGGTCCCACCCGCCTCTCACAGCATCTTCCCTATCTGAATCGCTTCCACTGCCCTCTAGTCCTTCACTCTCACTTTCCTCATCCACAAATCTTTCATCCTCGCTCAAATTAATGGGGAAATCGTCGCTTTCTCGGTCCGAATTGCTCTCGCTGCTTGTGGCCATGATTGCAAACAATGTGAAGATGTGAGGAGCTCCACAACCTGTGACGTCACGCTACTTTCGGTACAGGCAAGGCTTTTTTTATCAGCAACCAAAAGTTGCGAACTTTATCGTCGATGTTCTCTACTAAATCCTTTCAGCAAAAATATGGCAATATCGCGAAATGATCAAGTATGACACATAGAATGGACCTGCTATCCCCGTTTAAATAAGAAAATCTCATTTCAGTAGGCCTTTAAGTGTTTACAAAGTACAAAAAAGAAGAACCATAATAAACATTCTGAATTTGCTCCATCCATTCATTCATTCATTTTCTAGATAATCTTAATTATCTCACCATATAAAATACAACTTACTTCACTAATTATTATTTATTTTCAATGTTATTACTTATGGAGTATATTGTGAATAAATTGAGAGCAGGAAGTGGACAAAAGTGTTAGCAACTGCTATGTAAAGTAAAAGGGGTAGGATTAAATTAGCTCTGCTTCTTCCTACTCCTTTTTGAACATGTTGAATAGAGAAATTGGAAATTGTGATACATCATGTTGAATGCATGCATGTTCGACATAAACTCAAACTCAAACATATTGTAAGATGAAAACCAGTCACCTGTTGGGATGGGTTCACACTTGGCAACCATGACATTATATTGTTGACCAGCGGGGCACGTGCACAGGACAGTACCATCCACGTTTACACACTGGGCATCTCCACAGATGCCATTGAGCAACTCACACTCGTTGATATCTGCAGAGGAGAAATACAATGAGTGTTAAAAATGTATTTTCTTCCATACCACGCTCAGTACAAAATATGTGCTTGGCTTAGGCTTGCGTACCTGCAATGAATTAAACAAGCAAAAAATTACAGAGACATTGTTAATAATAACTTTAAGGGTGTCCAGTTCTGATATTGATATCAGTCCGATATCAACAAAAAAAACAAAAATTATAATTATGGGATTATAGGTGCTTGCAGTCCTGCAGCGTGTTTACTTTTGCAAAGCTAGACAGCCAGTTAACATCTAAATGTCCTCCAATGAACACACAAGGTTGGTATTTTCTTGTATTTTAGGCAAGTCATTTACAAAAAGTAAACATAGTAGTTAATTGGCTTCTAGAAGCTAGCAGCTACACAACAGCTAAGCACACAACAGCACACAGCTAGACATACGTAATAAGTGTCCTACATTGAACAATATTGCAGTCTAAAACAGCACGTGTCAATATAAACAAGTATCAAATAATTATAGTTGCATATTACTTACACATAGAGAGTCTCCAAGGCAGGAGTATATTAAAAAGTATCCAGTAACAAACGTATCCGCATCATTCAATTTAATTAAATTTATTCAGGACCCCTTGAGATGCAGCATCTCGTTTTCAAGGGGTTCTTAACAAAAATACAGAAAAACATACAGTACATTACAACAAAACACCATCAAATACAAAAACACACTGCTCAGCCACTTCCACAGCACCCCGCATCACACCTGCTCTCACACATTTACATAAATCATTGCAATCGATTACAATACAATACTATACATACAACATCAGGAGCAAAATAATACAACTTCAAAATCAGAAACAAGAACAACTTGTTTGAAGGTTTGAAAATACATTTTGTTTAATTGGCTCCAGCACCCCCCGCGACCCTGAAAGGGACAAGCGGTAGAAAATGGATGGATGGATGGATAAATAATAGGTTAGAAATAACTTTTTGAGTTGTTTTACTAACGAACTCTGACAGAGGTAATTAGGCGTACAGAAATGGAAGTTTGTGTGAGGCTTGTACTCTTTTCCAGAAAACAACGCAGTAGTACATACACTGCATATATACAGTATTATGTGTTGTGAAACAAAGTTACGATGCATGCCTTGGTTTATACACATGTTTAAAGATACAGGATTCTCTCAGATAATTTATTGCTTGAAGTTGCGAGCAGTAATGTGGTTTAGGAGCCTTTGTCAGATACCAAACCAGTGAACACTATAAGTTACGACCAGAATCCTGTGTCTGACTCGCTAGTATCTCGTTACTTCCTGTCATGCTGTGCATTGAATCTGTATTTTTGATGAAAAAAACCCCACAATATTGATCTGTATTTTTCACCTTGATTTGGGTTTACGGACCCTTTTAAAAGCTTTTTTGGAGAAAGACCTTTGCAGAATTTTTTTGGTTCTTCTTGGATAATGGACTGGATTTGTTAGCTTTTTGCATTGGACCTAAAATAGCACAGCAGATCCGTGCTAACTCCTAACCGACCGGACTCTCCACAGTTGACTGATTGGTGTCGTTATCGGCATGCTTCCAAAAAGCAACCCTCCAACTGAAGAGGCTGGTAAGATCAAAATGTTTTCGATTGATGTTTTTGATTTGATTTAAACTTTTATTAGTAGATTGCACAGTTCAGTACATATTCCGTACAATTGACCACTAAATGGTAACACCCGAATAAGTTTTTCAACTTGTTTAAGTCCGGGTCCACATAAATCAATTCATGTCACTGGCCTTCTTGACCGAGGATTTGACTGTTGTCAGCAAAGGCAGTTCCTCGATCTACTTGCGGATGTCAAGTGGCTGCGGCTCCAGAACAACGAAAAAGATCGCTGCACCTTGGATCTGGAGCAACGAGTGAATGATCTAGAGCAGGGGTGCCCATTACGTCGATCGCGAGCTACCGGTCGATCGCTGAGGGTGTGTCAGTCGATCGCCAACCAGGCATTAAAAAAATAGTCCTAAAAATGAGCGATCATAAATTTTTACTATGACGTCACTTTCGTCATTTGATTGACATTCACAGTACCCAATGGTCTTCTGAGATGACGCTAGCTGCTGCCAGCTCATTAAGAAAAAATTACCGACAGGAAGGTGAGAAACACTTTTTATTTCAACAGACTCTGGCCGTACCTGTCGTCAAAACTCCAAAGACCGACTGCACAGTTGCAAAATAAAAACTGCTTCATCCTGTCTGTGCTAACAAAATAAGAGTCTCAGAAAGCTGGCGCAAACAAGCTAGCAAGCTACGGAGTTTGCCGCCAATGTATTTATTGTAAAGTGTATACAAACGAGTATGAAAGCTGGACAAATAAGATGCCAAAAACCAACCACTTTCATGTGGTATTGGACAGAGAGGAGGACTTTTTCTCTCTCCTCCATTTGAAAATGCGGACGTTATCAGCATCACTGTCTGATTCCTATCAATGCAAGTCATCAGAATCAGGTAATACACCAACTTATATTCTTGTCTTCATAAAAGAAAGGAATCTATATGTGTTAAACATGCTTGTATTATCTTTAAACACCTTTAACTTGTTAACAATATTAACTATATGTGTTAAACATGCTTGTATTATCACTAAACACCTTTAACTTGTTAACAATATTAACTATATGTGTTAAACATGCATGTATTATCTTTAAACACCTTTAACATGTTAACAATATTAACTATATGTGTTAAACATGCTTGTATTATCTTTACACACCTTTAACTTGTTAACAATATTAACTATATGTGTTAAACATGCTTGTATTATCTTTAAACACCTTTAACTTGTTAACAATATTAACTATATTTGTTAAACATGCTTGTATTATCTTTAAACACCTTTAACTTGTTAGCAATATTAACCATGTGTTAAACATGCTTGTATTATCATTAAACACCTTTAACTTGTTAACAATATTAACTATATGTATTAAACATTCTTGTATTATCATTAAACACCTTTAATTTATTAACAATATTAACTATATGTGTTAAACATGCTTGCATTATCATTTAACACCTTTAACTTGTTAACAAAAACATATCTTTCATAAATAAGCAAATATAAATTATATATATATGAATGAGGTCGATCCCCACGACTTGATCAATTGAAAAGTAGCTCGCCTACAGAAAAAGTGTGGGCACACCTGATCTAGAGCAATAACCCCGGATTATCGATGATCATCACCGGGCTGGAGATTAAGCCGTGCTCGAACGCGCAAGCTATGGCTGCGGACAATGGGGAAAGCCTTAGTGAGCAAAATGATGATCAACGGAGAAACCGGTAACATCATACCTGCAAAGTTAGGGAATAGAAGTGGATCTGTAGTGCAATGGGCACAACAATATTTCAGTAATGAATGAAGCAAAGTACAGTCTGCTCGGCCAGTCCAAATGCATTTGCTGTTTTCCGTAGTCTTCCCTCGTCCCACGCTACCTTTTTTATCCATTCACGGGAGCCCGCATTCTCGTTGTCTCCCCTTCAACAAATGGATGAAGTTTTTCGCTAAGTAGAATCACAGCTGACCTGGACATTCGAAAGTTCTCTTGCCATTCCTCGTTGAAAAATATATCCCACCAGGCTGTTGTTCGTCCAGGGCTTATCTAAAACCGTCGCTCAACATTGTGTTGTATCCCAAATAGCTGCAATTGTGCGTTCGCTTTTCTTAAGGTATTCATGTGTGAATGAACTTTGATGATGCGCCTCCATCTTTATAGTGGTTACCTCGGAGTGGAGACCGGTTGTTGTTGTGGCTGTTGTGCGTTCTTTCTGACGTCACTTCCTCTCAGAACTCCGTTTATAAACGATCAATGAGTCCATACAGAGCTAAGAGCCGGAGATTCAAGAAAAAGACGGCGCACTTACCCGGGTAAAAAAATATCCAGGGAGTGGAACCTTAAACGATGGGTTAGTGTGGCTGACACGGGGTTTAGGCTAAATAGTTATTCGATTAAGGAGTTATCCGGCTTAATGTAGACAGGGCCTAAGCCTTAACATATTAGCTAGCGCATAACATCACATACAATTCTACACAAATAATGTGTTAGCGCCAGTTAGCAGACTGTTGAGTGTCTGCGTGTGAATTGTGGCCAACAGCAACCTTTGTGTGTTTATGGTAACTGAGTGTTGTTATTACCGCTTGTTAAAAAAAAAGGTTTGTGAGTGTCTCTACTTCTCCACTCAATTCCTCTTCATTTTTCAAGAGAGACATGTCGAGGAGAGAAAATAATAGAACACAGAAACTTCTAGGTAGAGAGGGGTAGACAGACAGGAAGGAGGGGACAAGATGGCAGACATTTTGAAGAGTTAGCGGTACACAAACACTACACCATCGTGTGCTTGTTTGTAAGTGAGTCCATCTGTTCTAGCCACAGTGCTTGGCATGAAGAAGGCAGCCGGCTGGACCGAACGTGGGGTCAACCGAGCAGGACTGCCAGATGACAGATGTGAAGCGTGCGTGTGTTTAAAATACACACTCCCTGGAATTACAGCATTGTGGTGATTACAGCAGTAAGTACTTGGATAACAGTGATTGGAGAAGTTCTTCCTGCTAGCGGCTAAATCAGAGCTGCATGTTTACAATTACATTGTGAATGCCTGCACTATTAATAATCTAGTCAAATGTATACCTTGTAAGCAAAGAGCATGTTATCAGAAAGTTGGTGTATTCCTGTTTATGTCAGGCTTGTCCCTGACAGTTTGGGTATGTTTTAGTTTTTCCTCTGTGTTTGTTTTATTTCCTGTCAGCGCTCTTATTTTGGTTCAGTTTCCTGCTTGTCTCCCTGAGCGCTGTTTCCCCTCAGCTGCGGCTGATTGGCACCTGGCCACACCTGGTGTCAATCAGCCGGCTGCTATTTAGACCTGCTTTGCCCTCCAGTCAGTGCTGGAGTATTGTCGTTGTAGCTGTAAGCTACTATCTGTAAACTGTATCCTGTATCCTGTAGCTGTTTGCAGCTTGCTGTCTTTTTGTTCCTTGTTTCCTGTTTGCTGGTTCCTGTTCCCTGTTTCCAGTTTGCCTGTTCCTGGTTCCTGGTTTGTGTTTTTTCTTGATTTTTGGACATTAAAGGCCTACTGAAACCCACTACTACTGACCATGCAGTCTGATAGTTTATATATCAATTATGAAATGTTAACATTGCAACACATGCCAATACAGCCGGTAGTGATGGGTTGAAGAGGCGTCATGAAGTGTTTCGACACATTGCAAAACTGTATTGATACTGTGTCGATACTGTGTCACTAAATACTGACATCTGCTGGACATTAAAAATCCCTACAGGCAACCTATGGACCGACTCAACTGACACTGATTTCATGACCTAGTATATACAATAATATAAACCAAGTCATTGTATTTCATTTAGGATTATTTCATATCTTAATTTAAATAAAAATATATTTGTATCTTTTTTAGATACAGTCAATAAATAATCAATCAATCAATCAATCAATGTTTATTTATATAGCCCTAAATCACAAGTGTCTCAAAGGGCTGTACAAGCCACAACGACATCCTCGGTACAGAGCCCACATACGGGCAAGGAAAACTCACCCCAGTGGGACGTCAATGTGAATGACTATGAGAAACCTTGAAGAGGACCGCATATGTGGGTAACCCCCCTCCTCTAGGGGAGACCGAAAGCAATGGATGTCGAGTGGGTCTGACATAATATTGTGAAAGTCCAACACTTCAGCGAAAGTCCAGTCCATAGTGGGGCCAGCAGGAACCATCCCGAGCGGAGACGGGTCAGCAGCGTAGAGATGTCCCCATCCGATGCACAGGCTAGCGGTCCACCCCGGGTTGGGAGCAGAGTAGAGAAGAAAAGAAAAGAAACGGCAGATCAACTGGTCTAAAAAGGGAGTCTATTTAAAGGCTAGAGTATACAAATGAGTTTTAAGATGAGACTTAAATGCTTCTACTGAGGTAGCATCTCTAACTTTTACCGGGAGGGCATTCCATAGTATTGGAGCCCGAATAGAAAACGCTCTATAGCCCGCAGACTTTTTTGGGGCTCTGGGAATCACTAATAAGCCGGAGTTCTTTGAACGCAGATTTCTTGCCGGGACATATGGTACAATACAATCGGCAAGATGGGCAGGAGCTTGACCGTGTAGTATTTTATACGTAAGTAGTAAAACCTTAAAGTCGCATCTTATGTGCACAGGAAGCCAGTGCAAGTGAGCCAGTATAGGCGTAATATGATCAAACTTTCTTGTTTTTGTCAAAAGTCTAGCAGCCGCATTTTGTACCAACTGTAATCTTTTAATGCTAGACATAGGGAGGCCCGAAAATAAAACGTTACAGTAATCAAGACGAGATGTAACGAACGCATGGATAATGATCTCAGCATCGTTTGTGGACAAAATGGAACGAATTTTAGCGATATTACGGAGATGAAAGAAGGCCGTTTTAGTAACACTCTTAATGTGTGACTCAAACGAGAGAGTTGGGTCGAATATAATACCCAGATTCTTTACCGAGTCGCCTTGTTTAATTGTTTGGTTGTCAAATGTTAAGGTGGTATTATTAAATAGATGTCAGTGTCTAGCAGGACCGATAATCAGCATTTCCGTTTTCTTAGCGTTGAGTTGCAAAAAGTTAGCGGACATCCATTATTTAATTTCATTAAGACACGCCTCCAGCTGACTACAATCCGGCGTGTTGGTCAGCTTTAGGGGCATGTAGAGTTGGGTGTCATCAGCATAACAGTGAAAGCTAACACCGTATTTGCGTATGATGTCACCTAGCGGCAGCATGTAAATACTAAAGAGTGCAGGGCCAAGAACCGAACCCTGGGGAACTCCGCACGTTACCTTAACATAGTCCGAGGTCACATTGTTATGGGAGACACACTGCATCCTGTCAGTAAGATAAGAGTTAAACCAAGATAAGGCTGAGTCTGACATCCCAATACGCGTTTTGATACGCTCTAATAAAATATTATGATCAGCAGTATCGAAAGCGGCGCTAAGATCAAGAAGCAGCAACATAGATGACGCATCAGAATCCATCGTTAGCAATAGATCATTAGTCATTTTTGCGAGGGCTGTCTCCGTAGAGTGATTTGCCCTGAAACCGGATTGAAAAGGTTCACAGAGATTGTTAGACGCTAAGTGTTCATTTAGCTGCTGTGCGACAATTTTTTCGAGGATTTTCGAGATAAACGGAAGGTGGGACACCGGCCGGTAGTTTACCAAGAGATCAGGATCGAGGTTAGGTCTTTTGAGTAGAGGATGAATAACCGCTTTTTTGAATGCTAGGGGAACAGTGCCAGAGGAAAGTGATAAGTTTATAATATTTAACACTGATGGACCTAATAATACAAAAAGCTCCTTGATAAGTTTCCCAGGAATTGGGTCAAGTAAACATGTTGTTTGTTTTGTCCCATTTACACATTTTAACAATTCCTCCAATGTTATTTCATCAAAGAGAGAGAAACTATTTTGGAGGGCAGTGTCCGTCGTATATACAGTCGTATCTGTGTTAATAGAACCCAGTTGTAGCTGAGATGCATTGTCTTTAATCTCTTTTCTAATGACTTAAATTTTCTTATTAAAGAAATTCATAAAGTCATCTGCTGAGTGGGTGGAGCTACTGGGAGGAGTCCCTTGTTGGGTTAGCGATGCTACTGTACTAAACAAAAATTTAGGATCATTTTTGTTGAGGTGGGTGAGATTTGAGTAATATTTAGCTTTAGCTGAGGTAAGCATGCGTTTATAAGTTATTAAACTATCACTCCATGCTTGATGGAAAACCTCAAGTTTAGTCGCACGCCATTTGCGTTCCAGCTTTCTACATGATAATTTCTGGGCTTTAGTTTCTTCTGTAAACCATGGGGTACGCCTTTTAGGGGCCCTTTTTAGCTTTAGCGGTGCTACACTATCAATGGTGTCGCGCAGGGCGTCGTTAAAGTTGTTAGTGAGGTTATCAATAGAGCCCACATAATTTGGGAATGGTGCCCTTACCGAAGGCAGTAGGTCAGTAAGAGTCGTCGTTGTGGCAGCATTAATGTTGCGGCTGCTATAGTAGTTATTATTATTAGTTTGTTGACAATGAGTCAGAACTTCGAACTTTATAAGGTAATGATCGGACATTACTTTAGTGTACGGGAGTATCGTAACTTTAGAGGTGGTGACACCCCTGACAAGCACTAGATCTATCGTATTACCGTTGCGATGCGTGGGTTCATTAATTATTTGTGTAAGACCACAGCTATCAATTATAGTCTGGAGCGCCACGCATGGAGGGTCCGATGGGGTATTCATATGGATATTAAAGTCCCCCATTATGATTATATTGTCGCCGTGCGTCACTAGATCAGCAACAAACTCTGAGAATTCACTGATGAAGTCCGAATAGGGCCCAGTGGGGCGGTAGATAACAGCCAGGTGGAGAGGTAGCGGTGTGACAAACCTCATAGTGAGCACCTCAAACGAGTTATATTTATTATTTAGGTTAGGTATAAAATTATAGTTTTCATTGTATATTAGTGCGACACCCCCTCCCCTTTTAAGAGGACGGGCAACATGTGCATTCGTATAGTTAGGAGGAGATGCCTCATTTAGCGCAAAAAAATCGTCTGGTTTGAGCCAGGTCTCGGCGAGACCAACGACGTCAAGTTTGTTGTCTCTAATGACCTCATTAACTAATAACGTTTTGGAAGATAATGATCTTATGTTTAAAAAGCCCATATTATAGGTAGTGGGCTGTTTTGAGGATTGTTTGTTGAAATTATCCGAGGTAGCAATATTAATAATGTTGCATTTATTATGCGTAGTGCACTTTAAATAGTTTCGACCATATCTAGGAATTGATACGACGGGAATTTTCAGATTGTTTGCTTGATGCTGCGATAAACCGAACGCATCATAGTTAGCCACCTCAGTACAATGTATGTCTGCCTCTGACCCAGTCACAAAAGAAAAAACATTATGTGAGTTGTGTTTTATTCTAAGAGAATTGCTATGTGTGCAGGGATTATCCAGCCTGGCGCCGGCTAGTTCTAGTTTAAATGACTTCTTACCCGGACACTCCACGCTTCTTTGATGATTAGCCTTTGTTGTTAGCCCCGTTCGGCATCCCCGCTTCTGCTTCCGCTCACACCGCTTACGTCTCCTCCATTGACGGTCTCCGCTAGTACTTGACTCCGCTGCTACAAAGGCCGCTCGATGTAGCCCGCCGCTCGATGTAGCCCGCAAAGTATTCCTATGCTCGTGAGGAGGTCCACCGTACATGCATCTTTCAGTCTATAACGACCCGATCTATCCACATCCAAAATTGTCTGTCGGTCGTATGTGATCACAGAGTGTTCACGCCCTGAGCCAGCCATGAAATTGATGTGAACATGTATCGTGACTAGGATGGTCGAAGGTGGGGATTGAACCCCAGTAACCAGCAACCCTCCGACTGCTGACACTGCCACTCTACCAACTTTGCCACGCCGCCAGTCCTGTAACTTTCTCTAGTAACAGCATTCCATGATTAATATCAATAAATTAACATTAATAATAAATGACAGAAAAATAAGCACACATATGACTGAGGAGTCATAGTGTAACTTTGTGTGGTGTTTGAGTTGTCCGACTTTTTGTGTGGCCATAAAGGCACCAGTGGCTTAGTGGTATGCGTGTTGTTGACGAACACCGTTAGGGCCGCTTGTTGTCACTGTCACTCAAAGTTGCATTTGAAAATTACACAGAATAAATGTGTTTATTTTGTTTAGAATTCAGATGGGTTTGATTTGGTGCGCGGCATATATTTGCTGTGCGGCGCACAGTGTGCGCAGTGGACGCTTGAGCAGTGCGCAATTGCGCAGGCGCGCACCTTAGAAGGAACGTTGCTCACAGGGCACAGAGGAGGTGTCAGTGCGATACAGTTCGCGTATCGGTCATGTGACCAAAGCAGCTCATGAACGGTCACGTGACTTTCTAAAAGCGGTACGCGCACCGACACAGGGTATCGCTCTATGAGCTCGACGCATGCGCCGATGCATCTGTGTTGCCGGACCCATCACTAACGGCCGGGTTAACTTATAAAGTGCAATTTTAAATTTCCCGCGAAAAATCCGGCTGAAAACGTCTCGGTATGATGACGTTTGCGCGTGACGTCACGGGTTGAAGCAGACATTTTGGAATAGCACGGTGGCCAGCTTAAGTCGTCTGTTTTCATCACAAAATTGCACAGTATTCTGGACATCTGTGTTGGTGAATCTTTTGCAATTTGTTTAATGGACAATGCAGACAGCAAAGAAGAAAGCTGTAGGTGGGATCGGTGTATTAGCGGCTGGCTACAGCAACACAAGCAGGAGGACTTTGAGTTGGATAGCAGACGCGCTATCCGATGCTAGCCACCGACCGCACCGATGATAGGGTGAAGTCCTTCGTCGCTCCGTCGATCGCTGGAATGCAGGTGAGCACGGGTGGTGATGATCAGATGAGGGCTGGCGTAAGTGGAGAGCTAATGTTTTTAGCATAGCTCTGTCGAGGTCCCGTAGCTAAGTTAGCTTCAATGGCGTCGTTAGCAACAGCATTGCTAGGCTTCGCCAGGCTGGACAGCATTTACCGTGTGGTTACAGGTCCAGGGTTTGGTTCGGTGTCTCCTGATAGTAGAAGTAATAGTAGTATTGTTAATCTTCTGTCTATCCTTCCAGTCAGGGGCATGTTTCTTCTGTTTCTATCTGCAGTTAAGCACGATGCTATCACGTTAACTCCGAAGCTAAAGTGCTTCACCGATGTATTGTCGTGGAGATAAAAGTCACTGTGAATGTCCATTTCGCGTCCTCGACTCTCATTTTCAAGAGGATATAGTATCCGAGGTGGTTTAAAATACAAATCCGTGATCCACAATAGAAAAAGGAGAAAGTGAGCCCTTATACCTAAGTTACGGTCAGAACGAAAAAAGATACGTCCTGCACTGCACTCTAGTCCTTCACTCTCACGTTCCTCATCCACGAATCTTTCATCCTCGCTCAAATTAATAGGGTAATCGTCGCTTTCTCGGTCCGAATCGCTCTCGCTGCTGGTGTAAACAATGGGGAAATGTGAGGAGCCTTTCAACCTGCGACGTCACACTATTTCCGGTACAGGCAAGGCTTTTTTTATCAGGGACCAAAAGTTGCAAACTTTATCGTCGATGTTCTCTACTAAATCCTTTCAGCAAAAATATGGCAATATTGCGAAATGATCAAGTATGACACATAGAATGGATCTGCTATCCCCGTTTAAATAAGAAAATCTCATTTCAGTAGGCCTTTAAATCATGTTTTCCTGCACCAAGCCTGCTGTCTCTGCATCTTGGGGTTCGTCACCAACACTTTGTGACAGTTTAGGGGTGAATGAAAGAGTATATAAGAGAATTGACAGTGTGTGTACCTTCAGTGATGAATGATGAGCAGAGGCAGAGTTTGGAGTGTCTTCTTTAGCTTGCTTTCCATTTTTATGTGCTCACTGCCCACTGTGTCCAGGAACTTGGAAAATGTTTTCATACCACTTGCCGTTTGACGCCTGCTATCATTCTAACTAGCTGCCTGAAAGCGGGTGACCGCGGGTGACCCCACTGTAGAAATAGCCTGCATGTCTTCTAGCACATATGCTGCAATGGCTCTATCAATGTTGTCCTGGCTAGCAGTCCCTCCGTTATAATCCCTAACGTAAAATAATGCAGTAACGCATCATGTAGTAACGGTAACTGAGTTACTGAATATAAAAAATAACGTGTTAGATTACTAGTTACCGCCGAAAATAACGGCGTTACAGTAACGCGTTAGTCCCAACACTGGTCAGGAGTGAACCAATACATATCAGGGCCATGTTTACTGACGTCCTGTTGTGTGCACATGCACTTTACTTCAGACACATTCTATTTACATTTAGCCATACAGAGAATTTGCATATCTTTTTGTATATTCTAGCCTTTATATAGACCCCCCCTTTTAGAACAGTTGCTCTGCCATCTGTTTTCTGCGCTAGCTGTTCAAAGTCGGGACCCGGGGTGGACCACTCATATGTGCATCAGTTGGAAACGTCTCTGAAACGTCTCTGATGCGCTGAGTCCCATCGCCCTTTATGCTACTGAAACTGCTATTAGAAGAATCCTCCCTCATTTTAGTCAATATAGTAGCCTTGAGTGTGTTTTACGTAAAACACACTCAAGGCTACTATATTGGCTAAAATGAGTGTAAGGTGACTATATGGGTGGTAGTTAATTTTTGGAGGGCTTTAATAATATAAAAAAATATATATTTAGAAGGTTGTGCACAGTTTTTAAATGTTTTACATATTTGACTTATTATTAAAGGGAAACTTCGGTTTTTTTCAACCTGGGCCCTGTTTTCATAATTTTTTCTGTATATGTGAGTGCTGGATAAAACTTTTTTTGAGGTCGCGCCAGTATTGAGCAGGGCAGGCAGCCTCCAGCCCAGCTAACGCTCGTACACAGGGCAACTGGCTCTCGTCAAAATTCGGCCTATAAACATGCATTTTTTTCACACTGACAGGCTCAGATAGTTACAATGAGTGTCCGACAACATACTAGAAAGGAGAAATTAACGTATGTCTCTACCTTTAGCTGGAGATCGCTGTTTGTTGGGAGCTGTGTCCAAATCTCACCACGCTACAAATCTCGTTCCGAAATCTCGCGATAACTCGCGACAAATCAAATCGTCCACATCAGGCAAAAATTCAGCCATGACAGACAAACAAACAAACTTTTCTATAAAACTAAAATAACAGTCTTCGGTAATCCAACAGAAAATCACTTCAGTCATCTCTCTTCACCTCAGTCAGGTAACTGTTTTTCCACCGGTGTTTTGTCGCGAGTTATCGCGAGATTTCGGAACGAGATTTGTAGCGTGGTGAGATTTGGACACAGCTCACAACATACAGCGATCTCCAGCTAAAGGTAGAGACATACGTTAATTTCTCCTTTCTAGTATGTTGTCGGACACTCATTGTAACTATCTGAGCCTGTCAGTGTGAAAAAAATGCATGTTTATAGGCCGAATTTTGACGAGAGCCATTTGCCCTGTGTACGAGCGTTAGCTGGGCTGGAGGCTGCCTGCCCTGCTCAATACTGGCGCGACCTCAAAAAAAGTTTTATCCAGCACTCACATATACAGAAAAAATTATGAAAACAGGGCCCAGGTTGAAAAAAACCGAAGTTTCCCTTTAATAAAAGTACTTTGCAAAAATGTGTTTACCACAGTCAGGCCTGAAATCAATTAAACATGATAAATGAGCGACGACTATTAGTTTTTGGTGCAAAAAACGACAGCTGTTAATGATGCAGAGTAAACACAACAACAATTGTTAGAATGGAAAACAGTTTTGATTGATTAAATGCCCCGAAAACACACAAACATAGCGAGTCACAGGCAGACAAAGGATGATGGATAACGGATGGTTGGCTTTTTTTTTAAGAAAACAACACAAACATGAATGGGGCCTGAGTGCCTCATCGGGCAGAGCGGCTGTACGGAAACTTGAGGGGTTCCTGGTTTGATTCCAGCATCCGCCATCTCAGTCGCTGCTGTTGTGTCGTTGGGCAAGACACTTCAACCCCCTCCTCCCAGTGCCACCCACACTGGTTTAAACCTGGCTTATCACCACTAAGCTTGAATCTATGGGTTTCTCAATGTAAAGTGCTTTGAGACAATTGTTACAAAGCGATAAATAGATATTATTCATAATATTCATTCATTAATTTAATATCACTTTGGTTGCATTGTATTTCACCAGCTCTTTCCTCTGGTTTCGCTAGCACAATGGATCCGGCATGTGTGCCCCCTTTGAGAAAAAAAGAGGAAAACCGACGAAAAAAAGATAAAAAGTTCTATCAGCACGAAAACTCAATTTCCTGCAATTGGGTGCATTTCTACACTGTATTTTACCTTTAGGTTTATTCTCATCTACCAACCTCTTTGGGCTGTCTTTTCTACATACCCCATGTAATGTATCATAGAAATTTTAGTTTTTTAGTAGATCATTTACTAACCTTATTATCATTGACAATGTAATGTAAAATTCTATAACATGCATGCAAATAACTCAGAAAATGTTTCCCATTTGGCAACACTATCCTATAAGTACGCCCCCTCAGGTAAAAGACATCCAGTATTGTGACCTTTGCTTACATCCCTCAGGTCAAAAATATACCTTCTCGCAGGCTAATAATGAATGCTCGGACTGCCGATATTATCGGCCGATAAATGCTTTAAAATGTAATATCGGAAATTATCGGTATCGGTTTCAAAAAGTAACATTTATGACTTTATAAAACGCCGCTGTACGGAGTGGTTCACGGACGTAGGGAGAAGTACAGAGCGCCATAAACCCTAAAGGCACTGCCTTTGCGTGCCGGCCCAATCACATAATATCTACGGCTTTTTACACACACAAGTGAATGCATTGCATACTTGGTCAACAGCCATACAGGTCACACTGAGGGTGACCGTATAAACAACTTTAACACTGTTACAAATATGCGCCACACTGTGAACCCACACCAAACAAGAATGACAAACACATTTCGGGAGAACATCCGCACCGTAACACAACATAAACACAACAGAACAAATACCCAGAACCCCTTGCAGCACTAACTCTTCTGGGACCCCCCCCGCCCCCTCAAACCCCACCCCACCCCCTAACCCCGCCCACCTCAACCTCCTCATGCTCTCTCAGGGAGAGCATATCCCAAATTCCAAGCTGCTGTTTTGAGGCATGTTAAAAAAAATAATGCACTTTGTGACTTCAATAATAAATATGGCAGTGCCAGGTTGGCATTTTTTTCCATAACTTGAGTTGATTTATTTTGGAAAACCTTGTTACATTGTTTAATGCATCCAGCGGGGCATCACAACAAAATTAGGCATAATAATGTGTTAATTCCACGACTGTATATATTGGAATCGATAATTAAGAGTTGGACAATATCGGAATATCGGATATCGGCAAAAAAGCCATTATCGGACATCTCTAATTGGAATCATCCAAATATGATTGGCAGTAAAGTAGAAAACTGTCTACGTTGAGAACAAAAGGAAGCAACAACAAGTAAGCTAGCTAGAAGATGCTAACTAGCGATCTTGTTTCGGGGCCCCTGTCGTCTCCCTGTCCTGCAGTTTAGTGCAGCGTTCAAGCAAGAGGAACAGCGAGTATTGGCGGCTGAGGCGAGCATTCAACAAATTTTGTTTAGCTATTGTAGTGGGATTACATAATTTACCCACGGAACTTTTGTCATATTTAAAGAGTTCCAGTCGGATGGGTTTTCCCAGGACACATTTCCGGTGTTGTTGCATTGAGAAAACACGGATGTATAAATACTACTCCATTGCTGATGAGAAAACAAAGTCTGAATGTCAATAATACAATTACTTCCAGCTTTTGACACTCCTCCTTCGACTCCCGTCCCTACACACTACACTATTCCATAAAAAAAAACAGCAGAAGTGATATTTTGATGTGGAAATAAATGTTTAAAAGCGCAGATTTCCGCATTTTGGCGGACATTTTGCATGCCTGTGGATACATACAGTATTGAAGTCTAAAACTTAAAGTTATGTCAAGTCTGTCTGCGGATGATGGACAATAATCTTATTCTGTTCATTATCATTTCAAGAACACTGTCTGTTTGGACAAAGAGAACAAGATTATGACCATAAATGGGCTTGTTGTGAAAGACGAAGATAAGATACTGCTGTGTTTTGTGACACTATATAATACTGATTTAACAAATTTAAGCCCACCAAAAACTTTCAACCGAAATACTTTTATCCCCGAAACAACACTGTTGAAACCGGATATCGTGATGACGTAACAGCAGAAAGCACTGCGCTTGTGGAGTCTGTGTTGTGGATGTACTTAAATATATCTGAGAAAGACCACGGTCTGCAAAACGTGCAATGTGAAAATATTAGGTGAGGATCATCTGTGACGACGTTCTCCATGTCAGATTTAATCACCTGAAATCCAAACTAAAGTTGTACGGTATACCGGTACTAATAAAGTACCGCGGTACCAATTCATTGAAAACGGTACTATACTGCCTTTGAAAAATACCGTTTTTTTTTTTATCTGCATTCTACCATGCTTTGGTCTGAGCCGAGGACCATGTTGAGTGTGTCAGCGTGCACACACTCATAGAGCGCACAAGCAGAAACAGTGAGGAGAGGAATACTGACAAATAAAGGCCATCTCCTGGTTAATAAAGAGGGTGCGTGAAGAGCAATAGGGAGGGTTTTGGGCTTCAAAACTATTGATCAAGATGACGCTTTTAACACGGAAGCGCCACGTTGCAAGCAGTGCTTTAAAACATGCCCACATCATTCACACTCACATTCACACACTGGGGCCAATTTAGTGTTGCCAATCAACCTATCCCCAGGTGCATGTTTTTGGAGGTGGGAGGAAGCCGGAGTACCCGGAGGGAACCCACGCAGTCACGGGGAGAACATGCACACTCCACACAGAAAGATCCTGAGCGCAGGATCGAACCCAGGACCTTTGTATTGTGAGGCAGACGCACTAACCCCTCTGCCACCGAGCTGCCGTAGCGCAAACTAATTCAAGTAAAATGAGTGAATTTTGTAACAAATTACTACAATTTGTGTTTTATCTTTCACAATGTGTGTTTTACTTGCTACATGTCCTATCGGTGTACTTTTAGCTGCAGTATTGATTTTAGTATTTACTAATGATTTTAAGAGTGGTAATAATAATCATGAAGCATTTCATAAAATGTCAATAAAGCTTTCTATTCTAACCTAATCCTAGATTATGGCAGGCTACATGTAATATAAAAAAATGTAAACTGTTCTTTGAGTGTAAAGCCCAATGTGTTTAATGCCTTTTACTTTTTGTTTTAATACTCTAAAATAGTTATTTGAGTGCAATAAGAACCATAAGTTAAATGTATTGTAATAATTGTTATTAAAACTAAGCAAAAAAAAGAAATGTTTTGTGGTCCCCTTTATTTTTTAAAAGTATCAAAAAATATTGAAATACATATACATATACATATACATATATTGGTATCGGGACAACCCTGATCAAAACATTCAGATCACCATTTTGATTATGTGAACAACACCCAACAGAAAAGAAAAGTAGCTTGTCGACTCTGTGACGGCGTTCATTATTTGGTCTGTACATTTTTATTTTTATTCTACATTGCTGTAATACCAGCAGTAAAAACACATTTTTATAATGTTATGTTTGTTTTATTTTTTGATGGATAAATATTAATTTGTGTAATTTCAATGCCTTGATTTTAGTGAGTAAGTACACATTCATAACCATAAATGCAATGCGTAATAGTAATCGTTTTCGGTTTTAATTTATATATATATATATATATATATATATATATATATATATATATATATATATATATATATATATATATATATATATATATATATATATAAAACCCCTATGAATGAGTAGTTGTACAACTGCAAGCACTACCTGGACTTGAATCATCAGCAACTCCACAAAAGGCAGCAGTCTGTACCAATACTAGCAAATATAAAGTTATCCTGGTAATGCATTAAATAGTGTCCTAGGACTGACAGGTAACTGGTCAAGTTTGTTAGCTTAGCCGCTATAGGTGAACAGGATAAGCGGTTGAAGATTAATTAATTATTATTCAGACTAGGGGTGTCCCAATCTGATATTGATATTGAATATTGACGTGATATCAGCAAAAAAAACAAGTATTGGATGATATCGGCTTGCATGTTAAATCTCTGATATATACTTTACTTGTGCAAAACTGGACAGTCAGTTAACATCTAAATACCTCCAATAAACACACAAGTTTGATCTTTTCTTCTATTTCAGTCAAAATATTTACAAAAGGTAAACATGGTAGGCTATAGGCTACTAGGAGCTAGCAGCTTCACAACAGCTAAGCACACAATAGCACGCATGCTAGACATATGTAATAAGTGTCCTTTATTGAACAATTTTACAGCCTAAAACAGCACATTTGTCAATATAAACAAATATTACATTTTCCTGAGGGAACTCTCCTGAAGGAATCAATAAAGTACTATCTAAATATCAAATAATCGTAGTTGCATATTGTTTACTCATACAAAGTCTCCATGGCAGAAGCGTATTAGATAATATCCAGTAACAAACGTGTTCGCATTATTCAACTTACTGCATCATGGACTTAACTTAAATAATTATTGTGGCCACAAGGTGTCACCAAATAACACATTTCCACTCATCTTCAGCATAAGTCTGTCATAAGCTTCGTGTTGTTCATACCTACCATTATTCTTTGAGTCATTTCACTGAGTTGAACCTTTTCTAACATTCCACACTGCAAAAAAAAGGTTCATGCTGATATCTCATTGGATTAATATCGCTATAGGTGGTAGTCACTTGAAGTCATGTCCTGCTTGTTAACTGTACCAGGCTCGAAGTGGTGGGCCAGCGAGCGTCTGTTGTCATAGCGTTCTTGACTCCGTTTTGCCTTTCTCTGAGAAAAAATGCCCTATGCTTGCGTTGTTTTGGGTGTTGGAACCGTTCAAATTGCTTAAAGGATAAAAGTTTCTTCAGAGTTCCTCGGGAGGTAATCAAGAAGGGTGAAAAAATGTCACGAAAGAAAATGAGAAAAGGAGGCAGAGTCGAAGAACGCACAAGTTTGCAGTGATCACTTCGTTAAAGGTTTGTTTGATATACTCTTAATGTTTAGTGTTTCCCATTTACGTATTGTCTTGATATTATTTGTATTTCTTAAAACACGTTTTTGCTACAAGTGTTTCATAAAGCACCAAGACTATAAAAATGGGACTCAGCATCAAGGGTTGGAATTGGGGGTTAAAATCACCAAAAAATATTCCCGGGCGCGGCCACCGCTGCTGCTCACTGCTTCCCTCACCTCCCAGGGGGTGATCAAGGGTGATGGGTCAAATGCAGAGAATAATTTCGCCACACCTAGTGTGTGTGTGACAATCAATGGTACTTTAACTTAACTTGGCGAGTTAAAATAGAAAAAAGCAAATGTGATCAAAACCTAAAAGAGTTAAGCTTTTACCAAAGGCAGCAATCAAACACAATGTTGACATCTATAGATATATTTTGATAAAGATGGGCAAAAACACTCATACTCGTAAACGACGCTTGCAACAACAACAACAAAGCAACAACAATGACTGTAGATGCGAAGTTAAATCATGAAATGCAACCGGGCAAAAACGATGCATGATATATCCGGGAGAGTCTTGATACCAATTTCTTTGACCCAGCCACACACAAAGAAGTTGTAGACCTCCAAGTTTTCATCTGTTTTGTCGTGTAGAATGACATCTGGAGCACCAGACAGTTCGACATGTCTGGGAACGCGACCGACGGATAATTTGTGCGATCACTTAACAAATCTTATTTTGATAACGTATAAGGATATATTCTATTGTATAGTTTGCTTTTTGGGGTAAGATCTAGGCCCCTTTGATTACTCTGTTTGCTGCACAGTAGCCATGTTGGTTTGGTGGCCCGTTCAAAAGTCAGCTGACTGAATACAACCTATTGGCTAACACTCAAGGCTCCAATATCGCTATTGTATCGAAAGCGATTAAGTGTTATGGGGACATCCCTGATTCAAGCCCTGTCTACATTAAGCCGGATAACTCCTAAACAAATTGTTATTTAGCCTAAGTCCCGTTTCAGCCACACTAACCCATCGTTTAAGGTTCCCCTTCTTGGATATTTTTTTACACGGGTAAGTGTGCCGTGTATTTTTTGAATCTCAGGCTCTTAGCTGTGTGTGGACTCATCGATCGTTTACAAACTGATTTCAGAGAGGAAGTGACGCCAGAAAGACCGCACCCCACACAGGAAGTGACGTCAGAAAGAATGCACCACAGCCAGCTTCATAACAACCGGTTTCGTCATAACAACTCAGAGATAACCACTGGAAAGATGGAGGCGAGTCATCAGACATGCCTGTGTTTCTCCTCCTTCTACATGTACAGGCACTTGTGGAAATCACGCATGAATACCTTACGAGAAGGAAACACGCGTGTGGAGGGAGATGTTGCCAGCCCTGCCTGCAGGAGCAAAGGTCACCGCCTCTGTCCATGGTGCTGAGGACAGAGCACCATCAGACGGGGGCGTTGCAGTGCGGACGACGAGACACAGCAGGCAGGTGATTAGATTTCACAGGTGGTATGTGGTAATCTAATCATCTGTTGTCTTTAACAGTAAGCGGCCGGGAGCAGGAGGGGAGAGAAGATACGGACGTGACTGAAAGGTCACGTTCTGCGGAAGAAAGACTTTGATAAAAACCTATGTGCATTAAAACTTTGATAAAAACGGCACGCTTGGCTCCTGTGAAGTGTCTGTCAGTGGCACGGCTAGGAAGCGACTTCCACAGCGCGATTGCAGCTATTTCGGATACAACATATCTCAGCCGTCACTCAACATTGCTTTGTTGAGCGACGGTTTTGGATAAGGCCTGGAGGAACGGCAGCCTGGTGGGATATGTTTGTCAACCAGTGTGTTGTGCCAGAGGAACGGCAAGAGAACTTTCGAATGTCCAGGTCAGCTGTGATTCTACTTAGTGAAAAACTTTGTCCATTTGTCGAAGGGGGGACAACGAGAATGCAGGGTCCCGTGGACGAGGGAAGACAACAGAAAACAGCAAATGCATTTGGACTGGCAAAGCAGACTATCAGTTATTATCCGCGATGTATGTCGAGCGATTACTCAACGTGTAGTTTTTTACTCCATAACTATTGTGAAGCCATGAAGTGGTTGCGGCCGTCAAGTACGACCGCCAATTTCAGCCTACACGCACAGGCAGGGTTGCAACAATGGACAATGAAGGTGAAGGTAAAATAGTGAGGAGTGTCCTGACCAGATATCTAGATCCCTAGGTTTATTGCTGTGGTTACTGAGGAGGGAGGGGGTCTTAGTTGATGGCATTGTGTGTGTGTGGACAGGGATAAGGTTAGGTGGGATATACCCTGTATAAGCTTAGTGTAGAAGCAGACTCAGACTCTACCCTACCGGTAAGTTTCAACATTTGTTGCCATCAAAGTGACAATTTAAAAAATATAGTTACCAAATACAAGCTCAGAGGGAAAATAAATAAATCAATAGTACGTTCTGTTTGTTTCAAATGAAGGCAAAAGCCAAAGGAATGAGTTCCCAGCTGGGGAAATATTTCAAGCTGCTAGCAGATGAACAGACAAACACATTGACAGATATTGCTTACGGAGTGAAATTACTGCCAAAACTCCACAAACCCACGCAAATGTTCCACACACACAAGCATGTTTCATAAACACACAAACATGTTTCACAAACACAAAAAAGGATTCGCAGGAAGAAAAAAAAAATTCTTCAAGATAAAAACAAATTTGTAGGAGAAAAATCAATTGTTTCAAGTTAAAAACAATTTGCAAGAAAAAAACATATGTTCTTGAAGTTACAACTTTTGGCACTTTTTTCCATGCTATTTGCAAGTAGACAAACACATTTGTTGAAGTTAAAAACAATTTGCAAGAAAAAAACATATGTTCTTGAAGTTACAACTTTTGGCACTTTTTTCCATGCTATTTGCAAGTAGACAAACACATTTGTTGAAGTTAAAAACAATTTGCAAGTAGACATTTTTTTTTTCTTCAAATTAAAAACAATTTGCAAGTAAAAAAAAAAAAAAGTTCTTCAAGTTAATACTTTTCGCACTGTTTTATCACTTTTTGTTCCATATGCACGATTCTTTGTTTCTCACCGGCAGCATCCGTAAGTCGCACTCTACAACGACAGGTGGTGCTGCTGAGTCAATATAAGGTCGACAAAGCTACTGATTTGCAGAAGTGCCGTCAACTGTTGTGCGAGATTTTGTATCCCTGGAATATTCTGTATCTGTATCCCCGGGAGCGCGCATGGGGGCGAGCTCTGTTCCTTGTAGAGACAGCGACAACACTTCCGTGTTATAAGCGACGTCAATGATACAAAATGTGAATTATTACGATCATGCTTAGACTGTCAAAAATGTTGTGGGTGTAACATGGGACATTCCTACCCGAATAAATGCTTTTGATCATTTGTACATTTCGTGTTGTACTTATGTACTCACATTGCTGCACAAACTATGTCTGAATAAGCTTCTCTATTGTATACAGTGTAATATTGCGAAGCGGTCGGTCAGCCTGCTACTGTCTGGAAATTTGTAATTCTTTGTACGTAGGCCTGGATCAGGGCTTTTTCCAGCGGCTGCAGCGCTTGAAGAACTCTTCTGCTCGTCTTTTAACTAAAACCAAACGACATGAGCACATTAACCCTGTACTAGCTTCCCTTCATTGGTTCCCAGTTACTTTTAGAGTTCAATTTAAAATTTTACTTATTGTTTTTAAATGCCTACACCAAGAAGCCCCGCCCTATCTTATTGTCCCAGCAGGACTCTGAGGTCTTCAGACCAGCTCCTCCTCGTTGTCCCAAAAACTAGGCTAAAAACGATAGGAGATAGAGCCTTTTCAGTGGCAGGGCCTAGACCAGGGGTCGGCAACCTTTACCACTCAAAGAGCCATTTTGGAAAGTTTCACACATTAAAGAAAGTAATGGGAGCCACAAAAATGTTTTTAAAATTTAAAATGAAAAACACCGCATACAAAGCTTACATGCTTTGTGCTATGTTAACCAGGGGTCTCAGACACACGCACCGGCACGCACTTTATTGTGGGAATTTGATGTTAGTGCAGCCCGCGAGTTTTGGATGAATGTCGCTTGCGTCACACTTGCCAACCCTCTCATTTTTCCCGGGAGACTCCCGAATATCAGAGTGTGATGACACTGCATTTGGCGCCCTCTACAGTCTGCCCAATCAGTGTACCTGCTCGGCCACAAGTGGAATGCAGCTTTAGCTTGCTCACGTATGAGACAGCAGGGCTACTAACTCAGCAGCCACACATCTTACACTGACGGTACCAATACCCAGAATCCCATGCAGCCCTAACTCTTCCGCTCAACCAACCACGAAGAGGGGGGGAGGGGGTTGATGTGTGGGGGGATTTGGTGGTAGCGGGGTGTATAATGTAGACCGGAAGAGTTAGGACTGCATGGGATTCTGGGTAATGGTTGTGTTGTGTTTATGTTGTGTTACAGTGGGATGTTCTCCAGAAATGTGTTTTTCATTCTTTTTTGGTGTGGGTTCACAGTGTGGCGCATATTTGTAACGTAACAATGTTGAAGTTGTTTGATACGGCTACCGTCAGTGTAAGCTGTGTGGCTGATGAGTAAGTATGCTTTGCTGTCTCCTGTGTGAGCAAGTAATAACAACATACAACATGTGGCTGTTACTGCAGTGCAATTAGGGCACGCCCTTTATATAGTAATTAGAGTGTTAATAGGATTATTATTCCCTGGGAGTAGTCTATGAGAGACACTGACATCCATAAGTCTCCTGGGAAAATCGAGGGGGTCGGCATGCATGTAGCTGAGCCGCATCAGAGTGGTCAAGGAGCCGCATGCGGCTCCGGAGCCGCGGGTTGCCGACCCCTGGCCTAGACTATGAAACAACCTTCCATTATCTATTAGGTCCTCCTAGTCTCTGAGCCAAATCTAGGCTAAAAACATATTTTTACTCCCTGGCATTCAAATCCAGTTATATCTATATCTTGGTTGTTTATATTTCTTGGTTGTTTTATTTCTTGTTTTCTTGTTTTTATTTATTTATTACATTTTAGTATTTTAAGTGATATATTCTGCACTTCTTTGAAGGTATATTTTACTACTGTATTTTATTCATCCTTCCGTGTTATGATGTAAATGTTACACTATGTGCCCCTATTCTTATGTCTGTACAGCACTTTGGCCAACTGGGGTTGTTTTTAAATGTGCTATATAAATAAATAAACTTAATTTAAATAAACTGAACTGAAATCACATTGATAACATCCTATATTTTCATTTTGTTATTTATTTCATCTTTTGATAGATTAAAAAAACAACACCAATCCTGTTGGAGGGCGCGGCCTCTCACTCTCACTTTCCTCAACAGATTGTTGGTCGATGCTACCACAAATCCCCTACATCCTACTTCTACTGAGAAGATGGTGGTCTTTCTAGACATTCAGGGATGCTTCAGTAGACAGGTCAGAATATTCTGTTTTCCTTCTCTTATAAGCCTCTTCTACTCCATCTTCCAATGGCACTGTCAGCTCCACGATGGAAACCAGCTTTGTTGTTGGAGACCACAAGAACATGTCTGGCCGGAGTGTTGTTGCCACTATTTCTGGAGGAAACACAAGCTGTTAAGATCCATTTCCAATTTCCAATATTAGGCAGACTGTAGAATGTTTGCATCCTTTTGGTGTTCTTGATGTTGGCATGCAGGTACAAAACGAAGGAAATGGACCTTTTGGGAGGTTATTTGTGGCGGTCCGCCTCTGTTTCAATGTTGATGCCAACTCTCTGAGTACTTAAATATGTTGCCACATAAAGCGCCCTTTGGTGAGACTTGTCATGCACCCTGACAAAATGTGCTTAAGGGTTGCTGGGGTCTTCTCTGTTCCAAAGCTTCAGATTTTTGGGGGAAAGTAGCAGGTCATACGTGGCTCTGATGATAAAACTCAGCCTTGCTCTGTCCATCTGTCAGATGTCACACCAGTTGAGCTTTTTCTTCTCCAGACTTTTCCAGTCAGTCAATCACCTTTTCCCAGCCATTTAAACAGCCTTGTCATGTCAGTCCACCTTTTCCTGATTTCGTGTACCACAAGTCGTCTTTTTTGCACTGTTGTTGTTTTGTGCCACACAAAAGCTTTTGGGATAACCCCAAGACCCACTCTTCCTTGCTGGACTTGATCAACTCTGAAATTAATAGCAGGCTTTGCCCTTTGAACAGCATTAGATGGAGTCCACCTCATTCCTGTTGTCAGTGGGGGGATGGCTGTTCAAATGACTGGGTCTTCTGATTCCGACAAGGTCATGATTAGCCTTGTATTGGTGCAATTGAAATCTTCCACAAGACCTGACATTGGTAATTCCAGTTTACCACTCTCATACAATCCAATGGAGTTTAGGCATCATGGAACTTCAAGTTACTGCTTCAGCTGCGTGCTACTAAAGGCCACAGGACTCTTGGGATAATGCCTGACTGAAATCTTGAGTTTTCCTGGCAACAATTATTGATGCACTTCATGTAGGTGATGGTATTCGTTTTAGTTGTTTAAACTACCCTGTGTCTTTGAGCTTTATTTAATACCATCATCCCAAGCTCTTTAGTGGCATTTCTGCAAAAGTTGGTAGAGGTGTTTCACCAATATAAAACCTTTGGTTTGTGACTTAAGCCTTCATGATAGAGATGCTTCTGCACTTGCTGGGCTTTAACTTCATCCTTGCCCATGTAACGTTTTGATGAAGTTTGTCTAGAAGTCCCTTGATACAGGGGTTGCTGTCCGTGTTGTTCAGTCATCCATATACGCTCGTATTGGTAGTAGTTTTCCACCGCTGTGCAGTCATGTTACTCCCACCACCCATTTTGTGCACTTTGTGGTAAAACACAATGTAGTGAGGCAAAACTGCAGATCCTGGAAGTAGTTTTTAAACAGTTTTTTTTTTATTGCTGTGGGCACTTAGAATAACTCAAAGGCAATCCACAGTAGTGAGTGGGGGACAGATTCATAGGTTTTGGCCAGATCAAGGAACAAGACTTGAAGATATTTCCGTTTTTTTAGCAGTCTGGATTAGATGCAATGTATGCCTGAGGTGTTCGAGGCATTCAGAGAATCCTGCTCTTCCAGCCTTTTGGATTGATCTATCGATGAGAGGATATTGTTTAAGCTATTTTCGCATCTGTTGTGCTAATATTCTGAAAAAATATTGCCTTCGGAACTATTTTATGGTGGTTATTTTCTTTTGGGATTAATACTTCTTCGGCTCTTTGCCAGGCTTTTGGGAGTACACTATATTGCCAAAAGTATTTGGCCACCTGCCTTGACTCACATATGAACTTAAAGTGCCATCCCATTCCTAACCCATAGGGTTCAATATGATGTCGGTTCACCTTTTGCAGCTATTACAGCTTCAACTCTTCTGGGAAGGCTGTCCACAAGGTTGCGGATTGTGTTTTAAAGGAATTTTCAACCATTCTTCCAAAAGCGCATTGGTGAGGTCACATACTGATGTTGGTCGAGAAGGCCTGGCTCTCAGTCTCCGTTCTAATTCATCCCAAAGGTGTTCTATCGGGTTTAGATCAGGACTCTGTGCAGGCCAGTCAGGTTCATCCACACCAGACTCTGTCATCCATGTCTTTATGGACCTTGCTTTGTGCACTGGTACACAATCATGTTGGAAGAGGAAGGGGCCCGCTCCAAACTGTTCCCACAAGGTTGGGAGCATGAAATTGTCCAAAATGTTTTGGTATCCTGGAGCATTCAAAGTTCCTTTCACTGGAACTAAGGGGCCAAGTCCAACTCCTGAAAAACAACCCCACATCATAATTCCTCTTCCAACAAATTTCACACTCGGCACAATGCAGTCCGAAATGTACCGTTCTCCTGGCAACCTCCAGACCCAGACTTGTCCATCAGATTGCCAGATGGAAAAGCGTGATTCATCAGTCCAGACAACGCGTCTCCACTGCTCTAGAGTCCAGTGGCGACGTGCTTTACACCACTGCATTTGACGCTTTGCATTGGACTTGGTGATGTATGGCTTAGATGCAGCTGCTTGGCCATGGAAACCCATTCCATGAAGCTCTCTGCGTACTGTACGTGGGCTAATTGGAAGGTTACATGAAGTTTGGAGCTCTGTAGCAACTGACAGTGCAGAAAGTCAGCGACCTCTTTGCACTATGCGCTTCAGCATCCGCTGACCCCTCTCTGTCAGTTTACGTGGCCTACCACTTCACAGCTGAGTTGCTGTTGTTCCCAAACTCTTCCATTTTTTTTATAATAAAGCTGACAGTTGACTTTGGAATATTTAAGAGCGAGGAAATTTCATGACTGGATTTGTTGCACACCTATAACAGTTCCACCCTGAAAATCACTGAGCTCCTAAGCGTGGCCCATTCTATCACAAATGTTTGTAGAAACAGTCGCCATGCCTAAGTGCTTAATTTTATACACCTGTGGCAGGGCCAAGTGATTAGGACACCTGATTCTGATCATTTGGATGGGTGGCCAAATACTTTTGGCAATATAGTGTATTTTTTCCATCCCACACCATTGTAATGTTTTTACACAATGTCTTCAGAACATCTGGACATCTGGAGAGTTTTTGTATACTATACCTGTATATGGATAGCCGTTAGGGCCTGGTGCAGATGCTATTCTTGCCTTTTGCACCACCAGCTTTACTTCACTCAGTTTAGGAGGGCTAATACCAAACTGATGTAATAGGGATGTCAATGGGGACAAGAATAAGATCATCTCTCCGTTGGTCAGTACAGGTTCTAATATGTTTTTCAACCTGGTATTTTGATGTTTTTAGAGATCCGCTCTTTTTCCTTGCGAATATTCCTTTCACAGATGTAAAAAATGTTTGTAAAAGTTGGCTATAGGTTTTTCTTTTTTTTTTCGACACATACTTAGGCTTTCTGTTCGGTGGAGCTTTGACAACTTTTGCGTTACGTTGTCCTGGAGGAGATCAATGCCTTCCATTTCTACAGCTGTTGCCTTTTTCCACAACTTCCTTAGCCGTCGCCTTTCTTGAACAAGTTGTTGGATTTCTTGAAGCTGACAGGATTTAGGGGTAGAAAGCAGGTCTCTCTTTCTGACTTGTTCCTTCACTCCAAATGTGTCCTTTCTATAGCTGTAGATTAAGGCTCAATTTGAATACCCCTCCCCCCTTGTTTTTGCCCTCCCTCCTTGGTTTTGCACGTTCTCGTAAATGGTGTTCGAATTATCCGCCAGGTAAGGGTTAAGGGTGAAGTACCTCCCTCGAAGCGAAGTGAGCGCGAGGAGAAAGATGGCAGACCAGAAGACCCAGGGAAGCTTACAAATGTAAGTAATAAGCATAATTAATGACTCATTCAGTCATGTTTCAAACCTTTGCCACTGCATGTAAATATTGGCTTCCAACACAAATACAAAATAAAACACATTTGACATGCTGCAAGCTGTTGCGCCAGCACTTGCATATTTCCCCCAAAATGTTGTCTTCTGAATGGTCTTTTTCTTAATAAAGACACGCAAAAGAAATTAAAAAGAGCACAAGCAAAGCTGAACATCGCATGTGACGGCATCTTGAAAGCAAACAGACATTTGTCGCATCTGCCTTACGTCACTGCTGGCAAACAGCGAGGGTTGATGACATAGGGAGACTCGACCGACGTCCGCATGTATAGGGGCGTATTTGCAATACTTTGCCATCGCATAGAGCCAAGTGGGCCGGTGAAGTAGAAAAGGGGAGGCGGAGAAGGGAGAAATTGAATTCAGCCTAAGTCACCCAGTTTCTCTAGCTTCTTTTCGGCCAATTCTTTGATGTGTGACTTAGGACACGGCTTAAATCCATGTTGATAGTTTCCGACTCTGCTGTTTATTTTTGGTCATTTCACTAACAGCTTACACAGTTCTCAACTCTGCTGTGTACTGAGAGTTGTCTTAAACTGGCGGTTCCGCATGGAGCTTCTTCTTCCTCCCGTAAGGTAATGATGCTCTGCAGACTGTGGAGTTCATCCTGCCGCTGAGTTTCATCTGACTGATTAAACCATCCTCTCGACAGGACCTGGTCATTGCAGGGCCATGGGTTGGAGGTCTTTAGGCAGTTCTTCCGGCTTTGATGTATTTTAAGACCATGAGTTGATGTTACTTGAGCCCAACCACACACACAAATTTAAAAGAACATGTCCAGCCGATCGTTTGTCAAGAGTATTGTTATTTCCTTTATTTGATGTTGTTTCCGTTTCAAGGGTCGTTACCGGGAGATCAGCCAACGAGTCTTCTTGCGCCCCTGCTCTCGCAGACTCTAGGTGATTTATTTTTCTTGAACCTTTCGTAGCCAGATTCAGTGGCTCTTGTACCCTGAAAGGGTGATGAGTCTGCTGTTATGGGTAGTGTTAGAATATTGTACCAGTTATACACTATATGTAGGTTCACTAAGGTTCATGCTCTCAAACTTCCTTTTCAACCTTTACTTTGCCTTGAGCACGCACTCAATGTGTCAGCCTGACTCCCAACAAGGTCTTCTTGTTGTGAAAACACTATCAAACTGTTATGGCTATTCCCAATACTGTAAGAAAGTTGACTCGTTGTGTCTCGTAAATGTACTAATATAATAAGTACACATTCTATAGATTTAATCAGTTACAAAATTCCAATGGCTCTAACAAGGCACCTCCTGATGGCCTTGTTGTGCCGAAGCCACTATTATTTCACTTTCACTGTTATGCGGATGACACCCAACTCTACATGCCCCTAAAGCTGACCAACACGCCGGATTGTAGTCAGCTGGAGGCGTGTCTTAATGAAATTAAACAATGGATGTCCGCTAACTTTTTGCAACTCAACGCTAAGAAAACGGAAATGCTGATTATCGGTCCTGCTCAACACCGACATCTATTTAATAATACCACCTTAACATTTGACAACCAAACAATTAAACAAGGCGACTCGGTAAAGAATCTAGGTAATATCTTCGACCCAACTCTCTCGTTTGAGTCACACATTAAGAGTGTTACTAAAACGGCCTTCTTTCATCTCCGTAATATCGCTAAAATTTGTTCCATTTTGTCCACAAACGATGCTGAGATCATTATCCATGCGTTCGATTACTGTAACGTTTTATTTTCGGGCCTCCCTATGTCTAGCATTAAAAGATTACAGATGGTACAAAATGCGGCTGCTAGACTTTTGACAAAAACAAGAAAGTTTGATCATATTACGCCTATACTGGCTCACTTGCACTGGCTTCCTGTGCACCTAAGATGCGACTTTAAGGTTTTACTACTTACGTATAAAATACTACACGGTCAAGCTCCTGCCTATCGTGCCGATTGTATTGTACCATATGTCCCGGCAAGAAATCTGCGTTCAAAGAACTCCGGCTTATTAGTGATTCCCAGAGCCCAAAAAAAGTCTGCGGGCTACAGAGCGTTTTCTATTCGGGCTCCAATATTATGGAATGCCCTCCCGGTAAAAGTTAGAGATGCTACCTCAGTAGAAGCATTTAAGTCTCATCTTAAAACTCATTTGTATAATCTAGCCTTTAAATAGACTCCCTTTTTAGACCAGTTGATCTGCCGTTTCTTTTCTTTTCTTTTCTACTCTGCTCCGGGGTGGACCGCTAGCCTGTTCATCGGATGGGGACATCTCTACGCTGCTGACCCGTCTCCGCTCGGGATGGTTCCTGCTGGCCCCACAATGGACTGGACTTTCGCTGATGTGTTGGACTTTCACAATATTATGTCAGACCCACTCGACATCCATTGCTTTCGGTCTCCCCTAGAGGGGGGGGGGGGGTTACCCACATATGCGGTCCTCTCCAAGGTTTCTTATAGTCATTCACATTGACGTCCCACTGGGGTGAGTTTTCCTTGCCCGTATGTGGGCTCTGTACCGAGGATGTCGTTGTGGCTTGTACAGCCCTTTGAGACACTTGTGATTTAGGGCTATATAAATAAACATTGATTGATTGATTGATTGATTATTCTTTGGACTCGTATCCACCTTTGTAAAGACTCGTTTGGCCATGCATGGTCCCTCAGGACACAATGGACTTGCTGCTGTATGGCCTATAAGAAGAGGGAATAATTTTTGAACGGGGCTCATTCATCTCAACTGTGGCGAGCTGATTGCTGAATGAGACCAATGCTGTAATTTTCATCTGTGACCTGTTTGAATAAATGTTGCTGCAAAAGGACCTGGCCTCTGACTGTTCAATCAAAGAACGCGGGTAACATCTAACAGGTAGCTAGCCCATAACAGCCCAGTGGGGTCTATTTCCTCCTGTCAGCTGTTTTTCCAGGCTTTCATGTGGTATTTTCCTTGTTGTCAGTTGCCCTTTCACAACCTTCACCTTTTTTCTTCCTGAAGATCAATAATAATGAGTTGAGATTAGCAGTACTTTCTGAAAGGGACAGGACTCATTTGTGTTTCATGGACACATAAATGCAGTGTGGGCCACAATGCTAGCTGGTTGTTATTGGGATCAATTACTTATTTCCCTAGTTAGTTAATCACATTTATTTGTATTTTATTATGTCTACAGTTGTTTTTACATTCTGTCCTTCTATGTTAAAATAAACCAACCATAACAATGGTGATGACGAACCCGTTTTTAATCAGTATCTAAGCAGTTTTTAAATGTTTTATGATTTTCTCGGAATTGAATTTCTATTATTTTCTATGGGAAAATGTCAAGCAAATTCAAATAAATCTGATGGTGACTAACATTGGAGGACGTTTCTGTGCATGACTTAAAAAGGTGTCTCCATTGTGAGGACTCCTGGGAGAACTGCAGTATTAAATCCAAGTACAGCCGGCTTGTACTGTACATATTAACATCAGACACTTACCTATACAGCCTTGGTCATCTTGGGTTTCCTGGTAGCCCTGGTCACAGAGGCATCGAAAAGAACCCAGTCTGTTCTCACAGAACCCGTGAGGACCACACAATGTCTCATTGAGTCCACATTCATCGATATCTGTGGATTCAAAGCAAATAAACGTATCTTACTTCACAGATTAATTTAGAGAAAAAGTAACCCATAAATTAACTTTTAAATAAGACGATATATCAAAACCTAAGTGACAGTTTCCATTCATAATAACTATCAACTTCCATCCATCCCTTTTCTACCGCTCGTCCCTCTCGTGGTCGCTGCACTCGAGTGGAAGGCGGGGTATACCCTGGACAAGTCGCCACCTCATCTCAGGGCCAACACAGATAGACAGACAACATTCACACTCAGATTGACACTACGGCCAATTTAGTGTTGCCAATCAGTCTATCCCCAGGTGCATGTCTTAATACCTAATTATTAACGAAAACAGTTTGTGTTTAATCGATGTGAACCCGAGCATACAATTATAGGGCATTTATGTCCAAGTCTCCTGCATAAAAGTCTGAAAGCAAGAAATATTCCTCTTTGTCCAGTAGGGCTGTGAATCTTTGGGCACCACACGATTCGATTCGATTCTTGGGGGTACCATTTGATTCAGTATTGATTCTTGATTAAAAACGATTCTCGATTCAAAATCAACACTTTTTCTTAATAACATTGGCGCCAGTTTTATGATTAACTACATTCCTCCATAAAATAGATAAACAGCTCAGACAAATGTTTATATTACTGACAAGAAAACTGGTTTTGTTTAATAAAATGCTACCTAAATATTTAATAGAGTCAAATACAAATTAGGAAACAAGACAAGTATCCAACATTTCTCTTTTCTAAAGTAAATCTCTACAGCAAATATGGGCATCTCCATCATCAGTATGATTTGCCAAGCTGGACAGGATAGATTTAAAAGAAAAAAGAAAAAAAAAAGATTTTTGATTTTTTTAAATCGATTAAGAATCGTCATAAATAAGACTCGTGATTCATTCGAAAAACTTTTTTTTTTTTTACAACCCTACTGTCCAGACAGGCAGCTAAAAAGCTTTAGTTTTGTCTTTTGTCACACTTTTGATGGGGCAAACAAGGTAAAACAGGCAAAAAAGGTTTTAAGAACAGGTTTTACAAAGGGGCCAAGACTGCTGCTATTGTTAGGAAGTATAGAATAAGTCCTCATCTTAATTCTCATTTAAGAAAGAATAAAACAGGTCATATAAGTTGACTTTGAGCAGTGACTACACTTCTTGTCAGTCATTTTTAATCTAACTTAGTTGGTGGTACTGTACACTGTTACCTCGCCACACTGTGGTCTCAGTTTATGGCGGATTTCAAAACAGCTGTAAACAACAACAAAAAACAACCGTAAACAGCTGTTTTTAGAAACATGTATCACATAACCAATGTTCCCTGTAAGGTGTGCGCCTGCGAAATTGCACACTGCTCCCGCCCGTGTCTTTCGCGCACCGAAAATCTATGCAGCGCACAAAATCCAAATCCAACAAATTAAACACATGATTTATTCTGAAACCATTTTACTACAGCACACATCTCAATGTGCAAAAAGTTTTAAGGTGAACACAATGTGATATCTAAAAGGGGTACATTTCTTAAATCCTTCCACAGACAAGATTTTTTTATTGTCATTGTCAGTGGGTCAAATCACTACTATTAAAAATAATATAATGGAAATGGCTGCTGTTATTTGAACATTATAATAAAACAGTTGACTTGTTATGTCAGCTTTTAGACAGGTGTGACGCTAGTGTTGCAGCAGTCTGATCTTCCTCACATGTGGTTCTCTGAATGCTCAGTGTTAAAATACTGTCACAAATACACACTCAAATATACTATATGTAAGTTTATTCAGGTTCAGTCTTTTCCAAACTTTTGCCGCTTCAACCGTTGCTCTACTTAAAGCACACACTTCATGTGAGCCTTCTCAAGGTCTGACTGTGTGAGAAGGACATGTTATGTGTTGTGGCTATGTCTCATCACTGTACAATGCTGGCTATGTTATAAATCTCTAACCCAAACACATTTTAAGAATTTTAGTATTCACAATTTCCTTTTATCAACCAATGGCACCACTCTGACGTCACTTGATGGCCATCTTCTCAAAGACTGTTATTTTATCTTGGCCCTTAGATTCCCACCCCGTTTTGGGAAAGACTCCCGGCAATCAATTTGGTCGTGAACCGTTTTTTTCCTGGCATGGACTGTAAAGAGAACCAAAAATTATTAATCAAGGTTCCTTGGCTCTCGGCAGAGCAAGCTGATTGTGATTGAGACCAATGCTGTAATTTTCACCTATGACTTGTTGGTAAATCTTTCAGAAAGACCTGGCCTCTGACTGTTCAATCGAAGAACGGGGTTATAGTCTAACAGGGGAACATTGATCATAACATCTACAGTATTTGATTTAATGAGCCGTCAATGCAGTAGTGAAGCTCCTTTGCCAACCTGACATGGTACACGACACCCTTTTGGTCGATTGAAGACCAATCACAGAGCACTCTTTTTCTGTCCTGGCAACTGAGTGGCTCAGCCACATGAAGCCTCCTGTTTGTTTTAGCTCAGCTCCATGTTTGCTCTGCTGTTTTTCTGGTAACATTTGTATTTATTTTAAGTCCTACGATGATGTTTAAACATTCTGCACCTTCTAAAGCTTCGGACACAGAAACCTAAGCCCCAGAGAAAGCTGCATATGATCGGAGACAAGGTGAACCTCCTCCTTGCTATGCCAAATAGACTATCTTAATTACGAGCTACAATCTACTAGCTGCCATTACAAGACCAATGAATCATCGTTCGCTACATAGAGAGTGTAGTAGAATTTCTGACCTTTGACCTATATTGCATGTCTAATAAGAATGTCCGCTCATTTTCAATTCTCTTCCATTTTGTGCCATTGAATGGACCAGTGGGACAAAGGTGAATATGGAGTTGTGCCAACCTGTCTACAGAATGTTTAGAATTTCCAAATATGACTAAGAGATACAAGGTTGTTTTGGAACAGACAAAACCAAAACATAATAATTATGACGCACCAGATAAAAAACAATGACGCACAAGAGACATATAAAAAATGGCAGAAGACCGGAACTCGACAGTGATTTTGGCTTGTGTGTGTCTTGTTTACTCCGGAGTAACATGTGGACTGTCTGCACGGCCAACTTAATTCAACCTGCACTTCTGATAATGGGTAAATAAATTTGTTGTACTAAACTACTTTTGTTGCCTGCTTAAGCTTCGGACAATCCACTACACAAATTGGCGTCACGAACAGGATGGTTTAGAAGCTACAGGTCGACAGCCGCTCCCGCTCTCTCTGTCAGGCAGACAGTGTGCTGCACGCGCGCATAACAAGGTAAGCGTTTTGCTTAAAGTGTAAACATTTTCTGCCTGGAGAGAGCCGGATCGATAAGACTAATTGCTGAATCTATTTTTGATAAAAGATAGGTTTAGTCAGGTTCTCCAAAAACAACCTGGAATGGGGTAAATTATGGTTGGATTGTTGTTGTTTTATATGTGATCATTTGTCTGTGTGTTTGTTGAAAACTTGTGATTTCTTGTTTTTAACATAAGGGGATTGTTGATAGAATTTTGGTGGTTTGGAGTGTTTTTGAAGCGTAGACTATGTGAGACGAAAAATTTCTTTTAACCTCTTCATCCTCTGTCGTTGCTGGCAGAGGATGCTTCTTGCTGCAAGTGCATCAGATTAGTCAGAGTTGGATACAGCTAAATTATAGGCAAGATTTGCTAACTGGTGTGACATTTGGCCCATATAAATTGATGACGTCTATGAAGGTGCGACATATCTGTTTATGTGGAAACTGCAGCGGTGGGAAAAGCCTCTTATAGGTGACCGCTCATTGACTCCGGTAAAGGAGATCAACTGAGCGTATAGCTGTCACGACGAATTTGGAAATTTGCTGCAAATAGACAGGTATTGATCGGGCTGCATATGGTAGAGCTTTGGTGAAACTTGGTGAAACTGTATGGACTGACCAGACACGAGTCTATAGGATTGCTGGGTGATTTCCAGTGGTCCTACTGGGCGTTAGGCCAGGTTTTTCCATGTTGGTCAGGGATAACGCAGGTGTTGCTCCAATGAAACGGGTTAATCGCCGTTTTATGAGCAATGATGGAACCTGGTTTTTGTGATATGAGACGGCCGATTCCACAAAAGCACGCGTGCATTAGTTGTTTATATTTGTCCGGACAATGGGGTGGTATGGTAATTTAACAATGTGTGTGTATAATGATGAATGCTGAAATGTGTGTGTATTGAGTGAGTCAGTTTATGTTGGTACATTCAGATATATGCGTGATTTAATATCTTTTGTGTAGCACCTGGTTTCTTATCTGGTTTAATTCCCCCCCCCTTCCTTTTCCTCACCTCCCAACCTCCCTTCACGCTTTTTCTCACAGCCCCGCTATCTGTAAAAGTTGGGAAATTGTCCAAAATGTTTGTGCGTGTGAGAAAATAGACAAAGTTATGTACAGAAAACACATGAGTGAATGATCCATCCATATAATTATTTTCTTCCGCTTATCAAGAGGTTGGATCGCGGAGGCAGCAGCCTAAGCAGGGAAGCTCCCCCTCTTTGGCGCTGCGAGCGAATTCCAGTCATTTGAATTTGTTTTAAACTTTACTGGTGATTGTGACTGTGCGATATTACAGTTGTTTTACACACTGAGATTTTGAGTACGGGAAAAAAGGCTCTTGCTCGCTGGTAAATTCTCTGTGTGAGTGACTGTGTGACGCATATAAAGAAAAAGAAAAAAGGAGTCTCAGCTGGGAGACATTTTGAGATAAGAGTGTGTCAGAAGTGGCGAGGCTGTGTGAGTGTCAGCTGTACGAGGCATTGGGCCGAAGAGGTGTGACACTGTTAGCATAGCATTGGATTAGTTTAGCATTGAGCTAGGTTTAAAGAATAAATAAATAAATAAATAAATAACTATATATAAATATATATAGTGGACAGCTGTACTCAATCTGAAGAGAAGGCTGACAGGTTGGTTTTGATAATAGGAAAAATAAAATATACTGTATATGAATAAATAAACATTTAAATATCAATACATACATTTGGACTGGGACATTGAAGCATTGTTAAATTCATTAGTCATTAATTATGTGTGTAATATACTGTATTGAACAGCCTTGCTGCTTATCTGATCCATCCAGTTCCTGTGTGGAAGTTGAGACAAACACACACACACGCACATCATAGAGTAGAACACATTGTAACTTTGAATTAATAGTTATACAACAAATAAATTAATAATATTGAATTTAAATTTGATAAAGATAAATTGATTATACATTGACATTTTAATTTTTTTAGGAATAAACACACAATAAAATAAAAGTTAAATTTATATTCTAAAACATCTAAGGGTATCTGTGCAAACTGTGAAACATGTAGTCTGAAGAAGTACAGATAAGATTCGCCAACACTCAGCGCCATTGTCAAAACAAAACGTAGAGAAGCGTTAAACAAATTCTAATCAGAAGGAAGACAGACCAAAATATGAGAACTTAAGTAAACAGACAGCAAGTAAACCAGAAATAATAATGTAAATAAATAACAAAGAAAGCAAATTTCTATGTGACATTGGTGCATGTAGAATTACATGTAGAGAATAAAACTAAATGGAAATAACTGTCTGCAAGATGAGCATGACGTCATGAATTGTGCTCGGGTTAGTAATAGATAGATAGATAGACAGATAACACGTTATTGATTCCTTCAGGAGAGTTCCCTCAGGAAGAAGAAGTAAAAAGTAAACAGTAACTAATAAGGGTATGAATGGAAACAAAATAGAAAAATATTACAAGGAGAATAAAAATAGAACAGTAAAATAAGAGAAACTAGGCATTAACGACCATGATATAAAAAAGTATTGCACTGTTATTGTTTTGCATTCCCTGTCATCCTAGCCCCCCCCAAAGAGGAGTTGTACAGTACAGTACAGTCTAATGATGTATGAGACAAAGGATTTTGTATAGGCTAAACCAGTAGTTCTCAAAGGAGGATATGGTGTTTCCGCCCGGGCAAAAAAGGGGGGTACTTGAAGGTATGCCAAGGGGTACCTGAGATTTTAAATATTTTAAAATAGCGACAATTCAAAATCCTTTATAAATATAATTATAGAAGAATAATTCTTCAACAAAATCAATATCCAAAGAAGGTTGATGATTGATTATATGTATAGAAATCTTTATTATAATTTAATAATTTGTTTAATTTTTAAAACGTTTTAGTTATTCTTATATTTTTTTGTCCAAATAAGTCAAGTAAGACCACAACAAATGAGCAATATGGTGCACTGTTATACAATTTAATAAATCAGAAAATGATGACATTATGCTGTATTTTATTTCTTTATTTTACTGGGAAAAAAGGTTGAAAACCACTGCCCTAAATCATATCTAAAGCTAAAATTATTTTATAAGACTGATTATTGTGGATTATTGTGTTTGTATTGTGAGAGAAGGAGAGAAAGTGAGAGAGAGAGGAAGAGAGAGCAGGTGAAAAAACAGATTGAGGGTGAAGAGGATGGTTTGAGTAAATATGGGAAAAGGATGTTTATAACCTTACGTTATGTGAATGGTTTCTAGTAGAACAGAAAATAGAAACATTGGGTGAAGTGTAAGGAAGAGATGGATACAGGATGTTGTTTGTAAAGGAAAATGAAAGTGAAGAAAAGATGAGAAAGTGACAAATGAAGGTATTCGTAAATGGTATGCTGTTGATTGTGGTTAGCTGCAAGTTTGTTTATTTGTTTGTTTGTTTAGTTGTTTGAGTGAAATGGGAAGAAATCAATAGGAATAATTACATGCAAAATGGAATAAAACTATGAGTGCGATAGATAATGAATGAATAAATGAAATAAGTTTATTTTGGTCATATAATCAACCATCAACCAATTTGTGTGAGCAGTTTAACAGTAAATTAGACATATTAACAATCATACACATTTGCACACAGAAAAGAAAAGAAAAAAGAATGACCGAAAAAAGAATAGGCGGAAGCCAAAGCTTATATTGGCCTATGATATACATTTATTGGACATTAAATTACCTGGAACATCAACGTTAAAAGATGAAAGTAATTGTTACTATATTTTATAATGTTCAAAAAAACTTTACTTTTCAAGGGTCTCCAAAACCATAACAAAAAACTACATGTGTTCAGCTCATCACTGAGGATGGTCCAACATTTAACTCCTAAAACTGAAATACATTTGTGTTTTTATTTTATTTTACTTGACCTATTTCAAAAATCAATATCCCCCGTAAATGATAGTTTTCTCCTCATAATGTAAACAAGCTAAGAATACAAACTGGAAGGCTGTTGTTCTTTACTCGGAAACATAATTGCCATTGTTTTAAAATTAAATTATCTGAACATTTAACACATTATGACTTATAAAAAATAGATTGGTATGATCATAACAATAATGCTTTGTGTAATATTGAAATGAGCCTTTTAAGTTTAAGTATTGGGTCTATATTTCTTCTATAAACATTTCCCCAAACTTCAAAACAATATTACATATGGAAAAATAAATGAATAATATAACATGTGCAGACATTTCTTATTCAGCATGTGTTTTACTTTATACCGAATAGCAATGGATTTGGATATTTTTCTTTAACATGTTCAATATGTGGCTTCAAACATATTTATGATCAATTATTATTCTCAAGAAGTTAGTTCATATACTCTGTCAAGTTACTCTTTCTGGTAAAGATTTAGTCTTATTAATTTCTACATATTGAGATCTATTACTTAAAATAACTACTTAACCACTATTGTGAAACACTTTTAATTTATGGGAGTATTGGAATAGGATTGAGGAAGATGTCTGCTGTGGTGGTGGTTAGTTTGGAAATCAATTTAATAAAAGTAAGTTTAAGTCAGGTAACTTTAAAGTGCAGTCTGACATTTTAGTTTGGAGTAATTTATATTTTTATTTAGACATGGCAGTACACCATACTTCTGGATGTTGAGCTAGAAGAGGATAATGGCATGACAGAATAAAGTTAGAGTTGGGGTGCCAGTGATTGTCACACACACACTGGGTGTGGTGGAATTTGTCCTCGGCATTTGGCCCATCCCCGTGATCGCCCCTGGGAGGTGGGGGGAGCAGTGGGCAGCAGCGGTGCCGCGCCCGGGAATCATTTTTTGGTGATTTGGCTCCCAAATGTTTTATAGTCTTTGGTATGACTCGGCCGGGGTTTTGAACTTGCGACCTGCCGATCTCAGGGCGGACACTCTAACCACTAGGCCACTGAGATGAAGGAGGCAAACCACATCTCAACAGCTGTCAGTTAGCTATAGATTTTGAGAGCATAATGCGAATAACTATAACTTACAACTGTTTGCTGTGAATAGTGTTGAATAATAATGACAAATAACAGCCTACATTAATAATTAGAATAAGAGCCGATATGTAAAGTGTTAAAAAGAGGAGAAGTGTGATTAAGCCTGGCGCTTAGAGCATGGCCTTGTGTGTTTGTTGTGACTAGGTTGGATAACCAGTCGGAGACATGCAAGGCAAGGCGGGGCAGCTTTGTTTGTGTGGCGTTTTTCCAGGAAAGGGCAGACTCAAAGTGCTTCACAGACAACAAAGTGAAATGAAAGAAAATAAAAGCAAAATTAAAATGCAGACAATAAAAATAAAAACATTGCGGACGTTAAAAGTTAAAAGATTAAAAGATTTAGCTGAAAGATAAGGAGAAACGTGAATAAATACATTCTTTTGTTTTGGAGAATATCACGTACAGCGGGAGGTCAGAGTGCAAGCATGACAGCTTGCTCGCGCCTACTGATAGACAAATGATAGTTTAAATTAACTTATAGATAATCTTTAAGTGAATTAAAAGGGTACTTAAATACACATGAAGTAGTACGTATAATCTTTGAATTAAGGTTATTGATTAGCCATTAATGGGATAGTTAATACTGTAATTTTAAAACGTGATATGCAAAATTGAACTAACCGAGAGGATATGAAAACGATGGGTGTACATGTTTTGAGTTCCAAATTCTGGGGGAAAAAACCTCAACAAAACGTAAAACCATACAGACGGACTTGGGTGGTAGCCACGGTTGTGCTAGGTCAAGCGAGGGTGGAAAGGATATGCAGCAGGGGGACTGCCAATCTGAACAAGACAAGCTCCAAAGTTGTAGCCAGAACATGCTCACAAAAAATACAGGTGTGACAGCAGGACGAACAGCAGGATACAAACAGACCCCTGCTGGACATAAGTGTCAACGGACAATGTTCAACACAATCTTTGAAGCATTCCTTTGTGGTCAACCTGCACACACCTTGTAATGACCTGCTTACGAACTGTGCCCTGACAATTCAATACCGCACAGAAGGAACTTCCTGATGTTGCCTGACAGCACGACATCAGCTGACAACTACTGGGGACGCCTCCCAGGAACGAATGGAGGACGGGGACTGCTCCAACTGTCCTAGCACTGGCTGACTGAGGTGCGTCCGTGTGTCCTGCCACCCAAACCGCCAAAGTGTATGATCACCAATTAGACGACTCATAATAGGAGCCTTTTGACTCTTATATATGGTGGGACTCAAGGTATGGCCGCTCATGTGAACTATCCTTACAACAATTAGAATGGTGTAAGATGGACAACTAATGACCCACATTGTTCCCTCTGTCCTGCCTACGAAACCAAAAATTTAGGTCAAATGATAAAACAGGGCGTAGCTGCCGCTGATTGAACCGATACGCTAATACCACATTTTTAATTATTTCGGTTGTCTGTTAAAAACATAGCTATTGGTTGCAATTTGGACATTCCTGCTGTAGGCTACAAGGAGCTAGCAGCTATACAACAGCTGAGCTAAAATAACAAATTTAAGCATATCAAAAAATTGTAGTTGCTTATTACATACACAAAGTCGCTTAGAGACAGAAGTCTGTAGAAAGTATTCAGTAACAAACGTGTCCGCATTATTAAACTTTCTACCACAGGAAACATACTGAACAAATACAGCAGTTACTGTCAGACTCTAATCCGGATTACCTTGTCTATCAGAGACATGGTTAAAACCCACAACACCTTTACGTTCTAATTAATGATTAATTAATGACAAGATTACAGAAAAGACAGATCAAGTGACAAAGGGGGGAGGAATTATGATTTATGAAAGGGAAAACATTAAAAGTAGATCAATTTGAGTATGTTGAAATTAAAATCACATTTTCCTCAGAAATGTATTTCAAGGTAATTGTAGTATACCGACTGACCACAGCTAAAGACATTTTTCTTGATTCATTTTCAGACATCCTCAAACAGCATAGTATGAAAGAAGTAACGTCATGGGGGACGTTAATCTGGACTGGTTAAATAAAACACGTAGAAAGAAACTTAAGGATATTATAAACGGCTTCTATATGATACAAATGATAAGCAGCCCTACTAGAATTACAATTGGATGACAAAAATCAAAGAGAACATCTGTAAATACACGAATACAAAACCAGAAAGAAGAGTCCTAAAATAAAAAATACCATTGGATTCTAATAAAGACATGAGGACTCAGCTCTCATAAGAGCAATTATAACAGGTCTAAATACAGATCGTATGATTTAAAAGTTTGGAGGAACAAAGTTACAATGTTTATGCGGAAGTCTAAGGCTGACTTTCACTTAGAATTAATCAAAGTTGCAAAAGGGAACAATAGAGAGTTATGGAAAACCAGATACAAACTTACGGAAAGAGAGCAAACAAGAAACAACACTATAACATTAAATATCAACGGCACTATTGTCGCAGACAGTCTGGACATAAGTAATAATTTTAATGAACATTTCATCCAGTCTGTACAAACCCTGAATAAAGAGTCCCTCAAAATCAGTGCAAATAATTGTCATTTATTCAGGATGGACTAATTTTAGAATTAACAAATGAAACAAAGTTAAACAAAATCTTCACTGCATTATCAGACTCACGATCTAGAGATATATATATATGGGTTGGACACTATCTTCCTAAAAACATATAAGGATTGTATTATTGCTCGTATAACAACAATTGATAAATAAATCAATAACGGAAAACACTTTCCCTACCACGTAGAGAAACTGCTACCATGATTAAATCCATAAAGCAGGAAATAAAGAAGACCAGAACATGTACAGACCAATTAGCCTTCTCCACGTTATAACAAAAGGAATAGAAAATTTGAAATTAAAAGGTGGCTTTGGAGCAATCAAGGCTGCTCACACGGTCACTAAGAGGGGCATTATGTTGACACATCAACTTAATGAGTATTATATTTATCCATGAGAGCATTTTTGTTGTAAATTGTGAGGTATGGCTGTTAAAAGCTTGGTTGTTGTTATGAATGATGACAGATGTGAACAAGAGCATGTATTGTCTTTGTGTGATGATGTAAATAAGGTGTGGTTGTATTGTATGTTAAGTATGTGTCCATGAAGGGGCATTTGGTGACTTTTCTTAAAATTGATTACATGCTACAGTATGATTATTTTTGATTAATTATTGATTATTATGAATGTATATAAATTATGATTAATTAGTGTCATAATTTTATTGCTTGATTTTTGGATCCCTTTAATTTAGGTAGCCAGGGAATGCAGATGGAAAGTAGCTATTTAGATATAATCTGGTACAGAACATATCTGTTTCTGAACTTAATGTTTCTGTGCATTGTCTCATCATAGATAGACTAAATTAAATACAACTATTTAGTGAATTATTGAGGCCACAATAATTCACTAGGTGTTGTAAAATATCAAAGTACTGTTGCAAAAGCGAACAGTGACCTCAAACATGACCTGTCCTCCGCCTCTGTTCTTGCTGCACTTGACTATCAGCTGCCTTTTCTTTTTCTTGGATGTTTCTGAAACTACTAATACTACTACTACTATTACTATTACTATTACTACGACTAACACTGTCCCTGTAAGAGGGACAGAGGGGGGAGGTGAGTTTGGATTGGGTCAAGTTTGAGCGTGTTGAGGTTTTATTTAATCAATATGATCAATCCGGTACAAGGATAAAGGAACGTAATGATTTAGATTGACAATTGCAGTGGTTGGCGAAAGCAACCCCAACCTCAAAGGAGGGTGCCAATTCAGTAATTAAATGTTTTGTGAATGATCTAATATCCCGAAATGGTTTCCCAAAAAAGATTAGGTCAAACAACGGCACCTAATTTAAGAAAACAGGTTATCGTCTTCAGTCACAAGATCAGCACTTCTCAGGACCAGCAGCTTCCTAGGAAGGCGGAAAGACCATGAGACCAAAATGGTAAGTTTGCAAAATGTAGAATTTGTGTGCCAGTTCCTCTGTGCAGATTTGAGGATGAAAGCAGCCACTCCAGATTCCCTTGCACTCGCTAAGAGGGGCACGGTCAAAGCAAATCCAGGATCAACACCCGATACCTGACTGGAAGGAACCGAGAGGAGAGACAACACCTTGCCAGCGATGACGAGAACAACTAAGGTTGCCAGCCAATGTGTCCACCGGGACTCCAGCAGCTGTGGAAAGAAGTGTCGGGAGTGCCGAAGCGGCGAGGAGGCCTGGACCAAAGCCCCACGCCCCATACTCTGCCCCCGCCTTCCCCAAAGCCCCCACAGCTCCAACTTTTTCTCAGCTTTTCCCCAATTTCGGCCAGCACGCAACGGCCACTGAACAGTCTGCCCAATGGACTGAACCACACCCCAAGAAGAGACAGAGACAGACTGTTTGAGTGGATCTCTTTCTTCACCAAGGCAGCCAAAAGCCCAACGAGGTGTCGGCAGGCCATCAGCCTGAGGCACCACTGAGCCATCTATACGAGCACTAATCGAACATGGACTCATACGAAATTCAGTTGTGTGTTCAAAATCAATTGATAATTAACAATATTGGTAACTACATTCATTGCAAATGCCGGGAAAAATATTTTTGCAAATGTCTTACAGTCATAAGTCTATATACATTCATCTATTTATGTTCAATGATGTTCATGATCAAAGTATTTGTTATTCCTTTACTAAATCAAAGGGTAGGCCACTAATTGTGTTCTGTGAGATGGTTTTACTGCAGGCTGGTAACAGCGATCGCTCTGAAGGAGGGTCATAGACGGAATTTTTGCCTCGTATAAAAACATTGAGGTTTTTGCCTCTATCTGTGGTAGAGATTTAACTTAGTGGTCTACATCAGAAATTGTTTTGGTCCAGGGTCTTAAGACCCTGGAAGGCGGGTATGTAGTAGAATTTCTGACCTTTGACCTATATTGCATGTCTAATAAGAATGTCCGCTCATTTTCAATTCTCTTCCATTTTGTGCCATTGAATGGACCAGTGGGACAAAGGTGAATATGGAGTTGTGCCAACCTGTCTACAGAATGTTTAGAATTTCCAAATATGACTAAGAGATACAAGGTTGTTTTGGAACAGACAAAACCAAAACATAATAATTATGACGCACTAGATAAAAAACAATGACGCACAAGAGACATATAAAAAATGGCAGAAGACCGGAACTCGACAGTGATTTTGGCTTGTGTGTGTCTTGTTTACTCCGGAGTAACATGTGGTCTGTCTGCACGGCCAACTTAATTCAACCTGCACTTCTGATAATGGGTAAATAAATTTGTTGTACTAAACTACTTTTGTTGCCTGCTTAATCTTCGGACAATCCACTACAAGAGAGGAGAAGATAATATAAGTATGACGACAACCAAAGACATGCACTTGGGGATAGGTTGATTGGCAACACTAAATTGGCCCTAGTGCAGTGGTTTTTAACCTGGGTTCGATCGAACCCTAGGGGTTCGGTGAGTCGGCCTCAGGGGTTCGGCGGAGGTCAAAACACACCCGACTCATCGTGTAAATACAAACTTCTCCCTATCGGCGTATTACGGATACGGCAACAGCTGACTGGTTTGCAGGTGTGTAATTTGTTGTGAGTTTATGCACTGTGTTGGTTTTGTTCTTTGAACAAGGTGATGTTCATGCACGGTTCATTTTATGCACCAGTAAAAAAAACATGGTAACACTTTAGTATGGGGAACATATTCACCATTAATTACTTGTTTGTAAACATGCAAATTAGTAACATATTGGCTCTTAACTAGTCATTATTAAGTACTTATTAATGCCTTATTCGGCTTGGCCTTATTATAACCCTAACCCTCTAACCCTGACCCTAACCCTAACCAAATAACTCTAAATTAAGTCATTAATACTTAGAACATGGTCCCCTAGTGTCCAAATAACTCTAAATTAAGTCTTTGTTACTTAGAATATGTTCCCCTAGTGTCCAAATAACTCTAAATTAAGTCTTTGTTACTTAGAATATGTTCCCCTAGTGTCCAAATAACTCTAAATTAAGTCTTTGTTACTTAGAATATGTTCCCCTAGTGTCCAAATAACTCTAAATTAAGTCTTTGTTACTTAGAATATGTTCCCCTAGTGTCCAAATAACTCTAAATTAAGTCTTTGTTACTTACAATATGTTCCCCATACTAAAGTGTTACCAAAAACAGATAACTTTGTCTTGAATTTGAAAAAAAAAACACACTTTATTTTTCACTAAAGAAAGGGTCAGTGAATGCGCATATGAAACTGGTGGGGTTCGGTACCTCCAACACGGTTAAGAACCACTGCCCTAGTGTGTGAATGTGAGTGTGAATGTTGTCTGTCTATCTGTGTTGGGCCTGCGATGAGGTGGCGACTTGTCCAGGGTGTACCCCGCCTTCCGCCCGATTGTATCTGAGATAGGCTCCAGCACCCCCCGCAACCCCAAAAGGGATAAGCGGTAGAAAATGGATGGATGGATGGACAACACTGTCTTCTAAAAAGACTGCGCCAACAACAGTCACCTTTATCTCATAATCTGTGAAATATGGGAATTGAAGTTGGTTGAAATGCTGACTGCAGAATACAGTCAGACATGTCCGTCATGTGAAAAAATATCAAAAATATTATTCACAAGTCTGAAATCTCTGTGATCTTTAGAGAAGCATGGTTTAAAATCTATTGAGCAGGGAAATAAACAGGTTTATTAGTTATACATTGATTGTGTCTGCAGTAGTGTTGTCCCGATACCAATATTTTTGTACCGGTACCAAAATGTATTTCGGTACTTTTCGGTACTTTTCTAAATAAAGGGGACCACAAAAAAATTGCATTATTGACTTTATTTTAACAAGAAATCTTAGGGTACATTAAACATATGTTTCTTATTGCAATCGAAGAACAATTTTGGACTTAAATAAAATAGTGAACATACTAGACAACTTGTCTTTTAGTAGTAAGTAACCAAACAAAGACTCCTAATTTGTCTGCTGACATATGCAGTAACATATTGTGTCATTTCTCATTGTATTTTGTCAAAATTATGAGGGACAAGCTGTAAAAAATGATTATTAATCCATGCTTCCATTCCATCCATACTTTCTGTTTACATGTTCTATCTACACTTCTGTTAAAATGTAATAATCACTTATTCTTCTGTTGTTTGATACTTTACATTAGTTTTGGATGATACCACAAATTTAGGTATCGATCTGATACCAAGTAGTTACAGGATCATACATTGGTCATATTCAAAGTCCTCATGTGTCCAGGGACATATTTCCTGAGTTTATAAACATAAAATGAATTTTTAAAAAAAAAGAAAAAAGATTTTGTGACGATAAAAAATATTGATGTAATTATAGTAGTATCGACTAGATACGCTATTGTACTTGGTATCATTACAGTGGATGTCGGGTGTAGATCCACCCATGGCATTTGTTTACATTCAGGGTGCTAGCTTGCTGTTAGCGGTTAGCTATTGTATTCTCCTAAGGTGTATAGTGAAGCATGTTTAGCTATTCCTCGTCCTGCAGGGATGATACTTGTAAGAAACGTACTTTATTCGTCGTCATGGAGGCCAGGATTAGTGATTTAGAAGTAGCTAAAACACTGCCGACTGCGAATGGACGTTCGCCGCTAGCTAGCTAGCCATGTCTTAAAGCACCTCTTCCTCAGGGCGTTTCAGTGTTATAACTTCACCTTTATCTTTTTAGACCAAAATGCGTCCGTTCTCCCTTTTCTGTCTACACACTGTGTCTGTTTGTAAAAACTCCATGATTGTGCTCTGTCGAACATGATCTTCTGCTCGCAAAACCAGCAATGTCAGGATGTGACGATGCGCCGTCATGCCCGGGGACCGGTACTTTTCAAACAGAGTATAGTACAGTTGTTGATTCATTAGTACCGCGATACTATACCAGTACCGGTATACCGTACAACTAAACTAACACCCTCCTCCCTCCACATCCCACCTCCCCGGATTGTAAATAATCAAATGTAAATAATCAAATGTATATACTTGTTCTTATGCTTTCTGAACTCACTATGTTCACTGCTCGCTGTACATATCCTACCAAGTCAGACCTACACTGTTTCAATGTCCATTTCTCTGATGATGCAATTGTTGTTGACTGAAGTGCTGATATCAACCAAACCTAACCCCCCCCAACATCCCACCCCCTGGATTGTAAATAATGTAAATAATTCAATGTATATACTTTGATGATTAACTTGTGTGATGACTGTATTATGCTGATAGTATATATTTGTACCATGAATTGATTAACGTGGACCCCGACTTAAACAAGTTGAAAAACTTATTCGGGTGTTACCATTTAGTGGTCAATTGTACGGAATATGTACTGTACTGTGCAACCTACAAATAAAAGTATCAATCAATCAATAAAAAACCCTAGTCTGCACTGTGTGTTGTTTCATCTCACCTTCACAGGAGGGTGTGTCAAGACTAGCAGTGAATCCACTCCCACACACACACATATAGGACCCGTCAGTATTCAGACATTCTCCATGGGGGGAGCAGAGTTCAGGCTCATCGACACACTCATCAACATCTGAAAGGACAGAAACAGAACTCCCATTGAGAGGTTGTGTGTGAACAGCAACGACCAGTTAATAGACGTCATAGTGTGTCCACACCTGGTAACAGCGTGCTGTTACGCTTCACTGACCCGAGTATAGACACAGTGAGAGATTCCTTCACATTGCTAACCTCTGCAGTTGGGGCCGTTGATTCGTCGGTACCCTTGAGGGCAGATACAAATGTAGGAGCCTACGTTGTTTTGGCACTCCCCAACAGACTCACAGGGTTCGGCTTCCTCAAAACACTCATCCACATCTGCAACAAGAACACACAACTCAGTTTCACCTTTAGACCACTACAGAATAAAAACGTAGACAGTGGGCGTGTAACAGTACATCTTTGTTTACTTCTGATACAATTCCAATATTGGAGCTTTGAGTATTGCTTGGATTTAAATGACGTCACGTCCAGCTAAGTAAATACGTGGGGTGGTTAAGCGGCGTCTGTTCTCAATGGGTACTTGGCGCGATTTAGCCTTTCTCAAAGAAAAATGTCCTATGCCTGCGTTGTTTTCGGCTGTACGGACTGTTTAAATCACAAAAAGGGTAAATGTTTTGTCAGAAATCCTTGAGAGGAAATCAAGAAGGGCGGAAGAGCACAAGATTTTAGGAAATGACGACAACAATGTGGTACGCACTTCAGTCCAAGAGTGCACAGTCAAAGAACATGTTTGCAATGACATCTTTAAAGATTTGTTTGATATATTTTTAATATACTTTATTTGTCTGGTATTTCCTACTGAAGTCTCATCTTGATATAGTTTTATTTAATTTTCTCTCAAACAGAAACCAGAAAGTCGGGGTCCAATGGGTCAATGATACTCTTGTTTATTTTGTACACAAATGTGTCAGAGTACATATGACAAGAGGACATAAATCAAATATGGTGATTTATGTTTATGATTGTTAGTTTGTTAAATTGGTGTCAGCTGTTAGGTGCTATTAGTCGCTGTTTGTTTACATGGACTCGTCCTCGCAAGGTAAATCGTGAAACGATTCTGTCACACAAATATTTAGACCTCCATGCTTTTCCAAGTTTTCATCTGTTTTGTGGTGGAGAATGACGTCTGGACCACAATAATTCGATATGTCTCGGAATTCCACCAAAGAATAATCCTTGATATCAATTAACAATTATTTTTTTGATCAAATATAGTGATCTATTCCATTGCTTAGTAGTGTTGTCCTGATACCAATATTTTGGTACCAGTACCAAAATGTATTTCAATACCGGTACTTTTCTATATAAAGGGGACCACAAAAAATGGCATTATTGGCTTTATTTTTTGGACATGCTGAGATAGGCTCCAACAGCCCCCGCGACCCCAAAAGGGACAAGCGGTAGAAAATGGATGGATGGTTGGAAACCACAATAATGTTGCACTGTGGCCTTAATACTGTGATTATATCGTACTGTGAGATTTTGATACCGCTACATCCCTACTATTTAATGTTTATAATCTGGAATGGATCTATGCTGTCTTTTAAGTAAAGTGGAGTGGTAATTGTTTTTGGTGTCACCTAATGGGCACAACAACTCATGAAGTTAAGATCATGATGCAGTTTGTTGAATGATGCGGACACGTTTAATACTTTCTAATACACTTCTGCCTTAGAGACTTTGTATGTGTAAGTAATATGCAACTATAATTATTTGATACTTGTTTATATTGACAAATGTGCTGTTTTAGACTACAATATTGTTCAATTAAGGACACTTATTACATGTCTAGCTTGTGTGCTAACATGTGCTACGATGTTGTGTAGCTGCCAGCTCCTAGTATCTTATAGCCTACCATGTTTGCTTTTTTAAAATTATTTCACTAAAAAGTAAATGTGCTGCAGGACTGCTTGTATCGGAGCTCAAGTTGGACACATAAAATCCTATACTTTTTTCTTAATATCGGACCAATATCCAATATCAATATTGGATCGAGACACCCCTAAACCATACATGTACTCATAGTTCCGCTCGGTAAAGCGCCGTACTAATTTCTAACATGGTACACCTTACAAATGAGGGACAAAAAGTGTTTATGGCACCATGGGTCTACTCGGTAAAGAAATGCAGTCCACTCTTTGGCTAGCGGAAGTCATGGCTAGTGATTTTGCCAAGGAAAAATTAGACCCCGAAAACCCTCTTTTGTCCTTCGGGACACTTGGCGGGCTGGTAAAATATGTAAACAAAAACAAGTGCATAAGATGAAAGCAGTGTGCTGTCATTGTTCAGTAGCTATATGAAGAACAAGCCAATAAACTGAAACTATTATTACTGTACTTCAACTAATAAGAAACTTTAATACAAATAAAATAATTATTCACGCTCTTTTAACTGTTGTATTTGACTGCATCTTTACTAAAAAGAAATGCAAACATTTTTACAGAACTAATTTAAGTCTACGTCTTTTAGATTGGCTCATGTTGACAGTGCATGAGTGATATGAAGTTTCTAAGTCCGCAAACAAACCTTTGGCGTTAGTTTATTCCGAACTTGCATAGCATAGTTTAATTAATCCTACTCTTTTTCGTATCATGGCAATTTCTAACACTTTTGTACTCAATCAGTAACCCAATAGTGGATGGATAAATAAATAAGTAAATAAATAAATAGACAGATGAGTCAGTAAAAAAAGGCATAAATGAATAAATAAACAATGAATAAAGTTCTTGTAAATAGTGTAAATAGTTAAATCTTTTACGGATCACATTATGAGATGAATTTTTTAATAAGGTTCAAGATGTTTATGAAGATTATTTTTTGTAAACAGTGAGTTTCAACAGTTTCTCAAAGTGGATCCAACTAGTACATTGTTTGACTTCTTTGCTTAATCCATTACATAATGTAATTTCACATACTGATATGCTTAAGGTCTCAAGTGTTGTACATGCATACAGATGTTTTAAATTAGATGTTCCTCTAAAGTCATATTTGTCCTCTTTTGTTGAGAAGAATTGTTGTACATTTTTGTCTAGCAGCTTTGTACATCAATTTATCTGTTTGCAAATCCAACAAATTATTTATTGACTTTCAATATTTTGGATTCGACAAATAAAGTGTTTGAATGTTCCCTACATCCAACATTATGTATTAATCTAACTGACCTCTTTTGTAACACTGTTAGTGAATTAAGTGTACTTTTTGGGTTATTTCTGCACAATAACTCAGATATGGTAACACTAGCGAGCAGTAGAGAATGTGGAGTGATTTTGTTGTTTGTTGTTGACATAAAAAAAATTGAAACTAAAACTTGCTAGCAGTTTGCAGTGTTTTAAGTGAAATTAAAAAAAAACATTAAAGCAGTACAATCGAAAGCTAAGAAGTTTTAATGTTTGGCATTTTGTTACTTTACTGTACCCAAATTCAACCGAAAAACAGGTACGTACAGAACCGTGATTATGTCATACGGTTACACTTCTAATCGACATGTACCATTTATCACAGACAGTCAGTATGTGTCCATGCACTAAAATAATCTGATTTCCTCAAATAGTTCGGCTCTAAATAAACCTCCTACAACCCATGGAAACACCTTAATCCGTGTTCGGTTTTTGAAAAGTCGGACTAACACCTGGATTATGCGATTGGAAACCAGAAGAGGTTTGTTTGTGGACGTAGAAACCTTCATATCACTCATGCACCAGTCTCAACACGCGGGATACAACCCGGAAGCAGATACCATCCATCCATCCATCCATCCATCTTCTTCCGCTTATCCGAGGTCGGGTCGCGGGGGCAACAGCCTAAGCAGGGAAGCCCAGACTTCCCTCTCCCCAGCCATTTTGTCCAGCTCCTCCCGGGGGATCCCAAGGCGTTCCCAGGCCAGCTGGGAGACATAGTCTTCCCAACGTGTCCTGGGTCTTCCCCGTGGCCTCCTACCGGTCGGACGTGCCCGAAACACCTCCCTACGGAGGCGTTCGGGTGGCATCCTGACCAGATGCCCGAAACCACCTCATCTGGCTCCTCTCGATGTGGAGGAGCAGCGGCTTTACTTTGAGCTCCTCCCGGATGACAGAGCTTCTCACCCTATCTCTAAGGGAGAGCCCCGCCACCCGGCGGAGGAAGCTCATTTCGGCCGCTTGTACCCGTGATCTTGTCTTTTCGGTCATAACCCAAAGCTCATGACCATAGGTGAAGATGGGAACCCAAAGCTCATGACCATAGGTGAAGATGGGAATTGAGAGCTTTACCTTCCGGCTCAGCTCCTTCTTCACCACAACGGATCGATACAGCGTCCGCATTACTGAAGACGCCGCACCGATCCGCCTGTCGACCTCATGATCCACTCTTCTCTCACTCGTGAACAAGACTCAGAGGTACTTGAACTCCTCCACCATTCAATAAAAACATAGCAATAATTGTAATGAAGAGGAGACTTTTTATTTGCTTCACAAACTAAAAGAACAGAACATTTAGAAGTGCATCGATGGTGGAAAAAAATAAACAGATTTATTTAAGAAGGTAGCTTAGGAAATGTAAAATGCCGGCTTAATTCGGACTCCTCAACGAAATACGAATGAGATTGAATAGAATTTAGCATTTATATATTAAAGACGAATAATAAAGCGTACACAAACCTCTTCACGCTGCATTTGTGCACTCCAAACTGATAAACAATAACTCTGTATTCTGCACTACTGGCAAGATAGCCCAGAACAACAGCAACCTTTCTCTGTATATCAGTCGGGGCACAAGTGGTCTTTTCCTTTGGATTTAAAACTCCTTCCATCAACCCACAGAGCCTTTTGAATATACTTTGAAACATTCCAAAGTTTTGTTTCCATGACTTTCGTCCGAAAATTCCTTCAAAATACCCTTTGGCTGCCTTTCTTTGCATCCGCCCCAACACATTCTTGGTAGTAGTGTCATGTTCGTAGCGTAATATAAGATCATTTCTCGATACTGTCTGCTATTTAACATCAGCATAGCCATTAGAGACATAACAAATTGTAGGGATCCACAAATCTTAGTGTGACGTCATAGGTCAATCAGAAATATAATTCAGGTATCTGCGCTAAAATGAAATGGCCGCCCCCCCAGTGTACGGGAGGCACATGGCGTATGACTAATAGTCGCATTAGAGCGTGTGCATGGACACTTGGATTTCACACAAAGGTGTGGAAATACAAAAAAAACGAACTTTTTGAGAAATATAGTGCATGGAAATGTGGTGTTTAACGTTAAAGGCCTACTGAAACCCACTACTACCGACCACGCAGTCTGATAGTTTATATATCAATGATGAAATCTTAACATTGCAACACATGCCAATACGGCCGGGTTAGATTACTAAAGTGCAGTTTTAAATTTACCGCAAAATATCCTGCTGAAAACGTCTCGTATGATGACACCTGCGCGTGACGTCACGGATTGTAGAGGACATTTTGGGACAGCATTGTGGCCAGCTATTAAGTCGTCTGTTTTCATCGCAAAATTCCACAGTATTCTGGACATCTGTGTTGGTGAATCTTTTGCAATTTGTTCAATGAACAATGGAAACAGCAAAGAAGAAAGCTGTAGGTGGGAAGCGGTGTATTAGCGGCCGGCTGCAGCAACACAAACACGTAGCTGGTGTTTCATTGTTTACATTCCCGAAAGATGACAGCCAAGCTTTACCATTGGCCTGTGGAGAACTGAGACAACAGAGACTCTTACCAGGAGGACTTTGAGTTGGATGCGCAGACGCGGTACCGTGAGTACGCAGCTGCGGCTTCCAAACATTTGATCGCTTGCCCGTACGTGCGTGCCGCTATGTGCATGTCACGTACGTAACTTTGGGGATTTTGGGGAAATATATGTGCTGTATGAACTTTGGGGAGGTGAACGGTACTTTGGGCTGTGGGATTGAGTGTGTTGTGCAGGTGTTTGAGTTGTATTGGCGGGTTATATGGACGGGAGGGGGCAGGTGTTTGTAATTTAATTTGTGGCATGCCCTTTAGTCCTTCACTCTCACTTTCCTCATCCACAAATCTTTCATCCTCGCTCCAATTAATGGGGAAATCGTCGCTTTCTCGGTCAGAATCGCTCTCGCTGTTGGTGGCCATGATTGTAAACAATGTGCAGATATGAGGAGCTCCACAACCGGTGACGTCACGCGCATATCGTCTGCTACTTCCGGTACAGGCAAGGCTTTTTTATCAGTGACCAAAAGTTGCGAACTTTATCGTCGATGTTCTCTACTAAATCCTTTCAGCAAAAATATGGCAATATCGCAAAATGATCAAGTATGACACATAGAATGGACCTGCTATCCTCGTTTAAATAAGAAAATCGCATTTCAGTTTTTGATTGATTGATTGAGACTTTTATTAGTAGGTTGCACAGTGAAGTACATATTCCGTACAATTGACCATTAAATGGTAACACCCGAATAAGTTTTTCAACTTGTTTAAGTCGGGGTCCACTAATAGGCCTTTAAGCAGCGTGTGTTTGTTAATCAAATGAAAAATTACTTTTCATGACATGTACTGGCAAAACGGTATACTGTACCATCACACTGATCTCCAGTGAGAGACGCTTTGAAGCCTGGTCCACACTGGCATATGAAGGAGCCTTCAGTGTTCACACAGTGGCCCCTCGTGCAGACACGCGGATCCTGGCACTCGTCTACATCTGAACGATTCAGAAATATAAACATGTATACCACTTTTTATTTCATCTAAATGACCATTTATAATGTAACCCTTGTACCCAGCAGGTGCTGTATGTTAACTGAAGATTCTGCGCAAACATACACTAAATGATTGACAGTGTTGACCTACCTACACACTGGCCTTCCCGTGCCAAGAACCCAGAATAGCAAGAACCACAGTTGTAACCTCCTGGTGTGTTGTTGCAGATACCTGACGAACACACCATCCTGTTTGTGCATTCATCGACATCTGGGGAGGGAAAGTCATTAATAGTAATTCCGTTAGTCAGTCCCTCTAGGACAGGGGTCGGCAACCCGCGGCTCCGGAGCCGCATGCGGCTCTTTGACCACTCTGATGCGGCTCAGCTGCATACTTGCTGACCTTCCCGATTCAGCTGCATACTTGCTGACATTCCCAACTTTCCCAGGAGACTTACAGATCTCAGTGCCGCTCCTGGAAATCTCCCGGGGCAAATATCATCCGAGTTTCACCCTAACAACTAAATTAAGGGCGTACTTTATTGACACTGCATTTATTGTCCTCTATAACCTTTACAAACGGCGTGCCAGCCCGGCCACATGTTGTATGTAGCTTTTACTTGAACACGTAGGAGACAGCAAGGCATACTTGGTCAACAGCTACACAGCTTACACTGACGGTGACCGTTTAAAACAACTTTAACACTGTTACGTTACAAATATGCGCCACACTATGAACCCACACCAAAAAAGAATGACAAATGCATTTCTGGAGAACCTCCGCACCGTAACACAACATAAACACAACACAGCAAATACCCAGAATCCCATGCAGCCCTAACTCTCCCAGTCTACATTATACACCCCCGCTACCACCAAACCCCCCCACACACCAACCCCCCCCTCCCTCCGTGCGTCGGTTGAGGTGGGTGGGGTTTGGTGGTAGCGGGGGTGTATAATGTAGACTGGAAGAGTTAGGGCTGCATGGGATTCTGGGTATTTGTTGTGTTGTGTTTATGTTGTGTTACGGTGCGGAATGTTCTCCAGAAATGTATTTGTCATTCTTTTTTGGTGTGGGTTCACAGTGTGGCGCATATTTGTAACGTAACAGTGTTAAAGTTGTTTTATACGGCTACCGTCAGTGTAAGCTGTGTGGCTGTTGAACAAGTATGCCTTGCTGTCACTTACGTGTGCAAGCAGAAGCTGCATTCAACATGCGACTAAGCAGGTACGCTGTTTGAGCAGACTGCAGAGGGCGCTAAAAGCAGTGTCATTACGCTCTGCAATTCGGGAGTCTCCCGGAAGGGTTGGCAAGTACGACGCTATCAAGCGCCATACATTTAAAATTCGCGGGCCGCACTAACATTAAATTTTCATATTAAGGTGCGGGCCGGGGCGTGTGTCTGAGACCCCTGGTTAAAACAAAGCAAATAAAGCTTTGTATGCAGTGTTATTTCATTTTAAATTTTTAAGAGTTTTGTGGCTCCCATTGTTTTCTTTAATTTGTGAAACTTGTCAAAATGGCTCTTTGAGTGGTAAAGGTTGCCAACCCCTGCTATAGGATTTCACAGGCTTTTTTTTGTAAATATTGCAGCCTTAAAAGCCTGAATTCGCAGGAGCTTTTACCAAAAAGTTGCGACAAAAGTTGCAATGTTTTGAAGCTTTTTTTATTCACAGCATTTAATCAATTTGTGATTTCATGAATGTGTTATTGATTTTTAAGTGTTCCTTAATAACGTAACCTCAAAAAGCACAGGATTTCAACAAAAATTGGAAAACAAATACTGTAATGATGTTTTACTCGTTTTATACCGCACAGACCTTAAAGAAGACACTAGATGGCAGTGAAAGCACATTGTGAAATTACTGTACTGTTTTATTTCATTATAGCTAATAAATAATAATTTTAAAAAACTCCTGTTTTAGCCTCATTTCACTTGGTGCCTGTGTCTTTTAGAGACCATTTTAAAATGATTTTATTCGTTTTTAAATCCTTACATGGTCTTGGCCCACCTTACCCAAATCAAAGTGCAAGCTCAGAAGGGACAGGTCTTTCTCTGTTGCGGGTCCCAAACTCTAGAACGATCTCCCTCTCCATGTGAGACAGGCCCATTTTTTGGCTACTTTTAAAACCCTTCTTAAAACCCATTTGTACTCACTGGCTTTTAACCCAGCATGAGACTTTGAACTGTTTTAAACTGTTTTTTACCTTTTTAGCTGCCTTTTATCTAACAAAGTGCTCTTAAGATAATTTTGATCTGCTCTTTTTATTTGTATATACAGTATATATGTGTGTGTATTTTACCTCTGTTTTAAATGATATATTTTCTTTGGCTGTATGTCTGTTTTTGTGTGTTTACTTGTTTGTGGTGTACAGACCTTTGTTTTATCAACTGTGGTTGTTTTCAAAGGGCTTTATAAATAAAGTTGGTATGGTATGGTATGGTATAATTAATGATACTAACAGAAAGTAACATTACTAACGGCTTCTTTTTCGTACTCTGTCTGCTCTGCCGCCCACAAGTTGCAGACATTCCCCATGTACAGTATATCTCTTGAAAAGGGTTTGTTCATCTTAAACATTATGAACATTTGTGAACTGTTGAGAGCGAGTTATCTAACTTGTTGTCACTATATGAGCGATGATGACATGTAAAAGCTTTCTCTTTGCTAAGTCAGCATTGCAAATGGAAATCTGTTCTTAACTTTCTTACCCTGGATTATCACATTTTAAATAAATATGTAAATACATGTAAACGAGAAAGTAAATGTTTATATACTACATTAACCAGAAGGCTTAACGCTGTTGACGGGAACAGGAAGTATGCCTAAGCTACCGGGAGGACGACAGTAGTGGTGTTGTTGATATATTGTTACGTTGTTGTTTGTGCTTCGTCTACACAAGAAACTCACTCAATTCGTGCTGGAGTTGCATGAATTCAAGGTGGGTGCGTGTCTTGTCAGGACACCGGCTCAAATTTGAGAGAAAGCTGCAACAAATGTGCGTCTCTCGACATTGCGAAGCTGCTTTTGAGATACTAACCGTCACCACCATGACGGAAAATAAAGAAGGTTTTTTCCATGTATCATTATCATTGGAGGACTCAAGCATGCTACACGCACGCACCAAGCAGGACGACACAAGAAGCTAACCACTAAAGCTTTGAAGTAAAGTAGGGGTGATTGATCCAAACAATACTAAATTGATTAAATTGATATTTCTCTTTTTTAAGTTAAAGTTAAAGTTAAAGTACCAATGATTGTCACACACACACTAGGTGTGGTGAAATGTGTCCTCTGCATTTGACCCATCCCCTTGATCACCCCCTGGGAGGTGTTAGAGTGTCCGCCCTGAGATCGGTAGGTTGTGAGTTCAAACCCCGGCCGGGTCATACCGAAGACTATAAAAATGGGACCCATTACCTACCTGCTTGGCACTCAGCATCAAGGGTTGGAATTGGGGGTTGAATCACCAAAAATGATTCCCGGGCGCGGCTACGCTGCTGCCCACTGCTCCCTTGTTCTTATCATTACGAAATCACTTATTTGGTCGTTTTTGTGATTATTTATGTTACGTTTTCGACGCATGGCTGCGATTGTTGTGTTCCTTCCAAGGCAGGAGACAAGCAGGAGTGTCGTGGAGGTAAGATGAAGTATTATTTTAATAAATTAAAGGCAAGACAAAAATACAAAACTGAGGACGCTAGCAAGCGTGGAGCAGAACAAAACCAAAATGTCACCGAAGGTGAAAAAACGAGGAAAGCTAGACTTTGCTACAGCGATGAGAAAAAACATGAGACGTAAATGTTGCCTACAGCAAATATTGACCCAGCAACTACTGCTGGGTGACCGTACACTATAAAGGGGAGTGATTAACCAAAACACCTGGTGGGAACACTAATTGCTAAACTAAGACAGGTGAGGAGAATCAGTGCCCATGGAAACCAACAGTAAACAGGGAAAGAGGGTGCACCCAGGAAACAGACTAACACAGAAACATTACCAAAAACATACATCATGCCATCATCCGGGTAACGGATCATGACAATTTACAAACTCAGGAAGTAGTTATCTGGACACAGGAAGGCCTTGAGGGCAAAACCCAAATGATTCAAATTGGGAGAAAATAGTTATTTTATTTACTTTTATGCTATGAAAAATTTTCAGTTCTATAATCTATGATCAAAGCATCCGGGAAATCGGATCTTATCCGAGGCGAAAAAATCAGCTCGGGATCAAGTCCAAAAATGTTGATCGGGACCATCCATCCATCCATCCATCCATCCATCTTCTTCCGCTTATCCAAGGTCCGGTCACGGGGGCAGCAGCCTAAGCAGGGAAGCCCAGACTTCCCTCTGCCCAGCCACTTCGTCCAGCTCTTCCCGGGGGATCCCGAAGCGTTCCCAGGCCAGCCGGGAGACATAGTCTTCCCGACGTGCCCTGGGTCTTCGCCATGGCCTCCTACCAGTCGGACGTGCCCTAAACACCTCCCTAGGTGTTCGGGTGGCATCCTGACCAGATGCCCAAACCACCTCATCAGGCTCCTCTCGATGTGGAGGAGCAGCGGCTTTACTTTGAGCTCCTCCCGGATGGGACATCCCTAGTAATTTGCCAATGAGCTCGGAGTATGTGCTTTTATTGCCATCTAGTGTCTACTTTTAGGTCTGTGTAGTGTAAAACCAGTAAAACATTTAATTCAGTGTTTTTAAATAATGAAATCCTGTGCTATTTGGGGTTATTGTTACAAGGAACACTTCAAACATCGATAACAAATTCATAAAATCTAAAGTTAATTAAATTTTAAAAAACAAAAGCCTCAGAACAGCGCAACTTTTTCTACAACTTTCTGAAAAAGTTGCCGTTAATTCAGGCCTTTTAGTAACTAAAATAATTAATTAAATTAATCTTTAAAGTACCAGTTGAGTGGAAAAACAGGTTGACTTTATATCCTGTATGTAAAAACACAGTTTAAACATCACAAAATGCCACAAATTTTTGTCTTCGGTAATTTCCGTGGATTGACGTCATTGGAGTAACACTTCTGCACTCTGACCCTGTTATCAGATTAGTGATACTGGAATTAGACAAAAATTAGAGAGGGATGTGCTATCTATCATTCACAATCCTTATATAAGACATGAACACATATGTTTTTATTTTTTTGTGCATTCTAAGTCTAAATAAATGAATACATAAATAGTCCGTCATCTGGGGCTCTCTATTTTGCCCACAAAACCCTCTAAATAACCATTTAAAACCCACCAACAATACTTATTATACATATCGTGACCTGAATATTAACCAAATATTAGCGTTGTTGTTATTATTATGAGCGCTAACGTAGACAAACTATTTGATTAATAACACACAGCTAAGTAGCCCTCTGCTGCTTTACTGTGAGGTGGCAGCGATGTCCTACTGCCTCTGCATCATCGTGTCTCGGCTCGTCAAAGTTATTATAGATTATAAATCATGCCTCTCATTAGGATATCAGGAGGATTTAGCCTTACATCTATAAATTGTTCATCTGTGACATTCAATTCATACCTGGAGTTGGAGACAAACACACACAACAGAAGACAGTGTCTGCAGGGAGACTGGTCCTTGTTAACCTTTTGTGTGCATCATAATTCTACATACAAGCGGGAAGATATGAACATCCTATCAGTCGTCATCACAGTGAGAGCAGAGATTGTACAGTAAGATATTGTCATATTATGGTTATATTTATTGTTTAGCACTTAGCAATATTACTACATGATGCTTAGTGTTTCACTAAAGCTGGATCTGTTTAGCAGAGCTTCTAAAACTTGTAGATCATCCTCCTTATATTCAGGATCAACAATATGAGTTTATGGATCATCATTTTTCCCAAATTAAGCGTTGTTGGCTCTCACAAAGTCTGCATGATTAGCAATGTTGTTGGTGATGAAGGGATCTGTGGAATCTCCATGAGATTGATACTATTTTGATCATATCTATTAATTCGCAAACTTTTTGTGTCATAAGTCAGATATATATGATAATAGCTTCAATATAGAGGCAACTTGTTTTTCCCCTCAACTGGTACTTTAAAATATACCAAGAAAAAATAGGCTGTACGTTGGAAAACCTTGTTTAAAGTCAATGAGTTTGGTTCACCTCCCAAATGCTTTCGGAACTCTAGTGTTACGTTTTAAGTGTCACTTTTATGAATGAATGAGTTGAATCCGTCAAGAAGACCACAAACCCTGAAAAACTCATAAGTTTCATAAACCACGGCGGAAGAGGGAAGTTGTTATTGAGTTCAGGAGAGGCGACCATCAGCTTGGTTTGCTCTTTCAGCTATAAATCTTTTTGGCGTTGTGGTCGGGAAATTCTGCAATGATACCACATAATGATAACTTAATGAAATATAACCACTACCTCGTATTTATATCGTAGTACGCAGCAAGGACGTGAGGCGTGTGGCAGGGAGGTGCAGATTTTAGGAACAGTCCATTTCCTCCAACTTTTAGCTCCCTTGATTTTTGAGCCGTTAATCAGAGGCTTTCCTAAACCGCACAATAATGTCTTTCATTTAAATAGATGCATTTTCCATGAATTTGTACATATCGTCTGTTTTTATTCTTCACTCCACCAGTCAAACATTATCCTTGCAATACGTACAAGGTCGCCCTCCTTATACGCAGATCAAGCATTGTGTTTAGGGCCCAGCGAGCCGTGGGCGACCTTGTTTTGCACAAAGAAGCGCATGTGAAATGTCAATTAGCGTATGACAAGGTGCTATATGGAATTTTAACCCAAACATATTCCTAGCCCCTTTCTGCTCAGTCACTGACAAAAATCTAATGACAAATTCCCCTGGATAATCACACTGTCTCCCGCAGCGCGTAACTTCAGTGCTGGGCTTGTAAGCAGTCGGGATGGAATGAAGGAGATGTGTCAAGAAAATGTAAAAATGTATGTTTTCAAAATGATAACTTTGTTATTTTATTGAACAATTTACTTTCCATGAATTAGTTTTAGTACAAAACCTGCATCAAATTAAATTCAAGTTTGATTAAAAATATATAACAATTGTTTCACATAAATAAAAAAGAAAGAATGAACATTTTAAATAACGGTAGGGTCTCGAAAGAAATGTTTTGCTTGGGAACCCAATTTAGTCTTGATACAGTCTTCCCTCGTCACATTGTGTGGATTTTTTAAAACATATTCAACATATTTTTGGCCTAAAAAAAGCATTTTTAGGCATAATAACCGCTAAATGAACCAAAAATAGCAATACTACAATAGACCAATAGATGAGACCAATCGAATCAAAGCGCACTGTCCAGTATCGTGGCCGCTGATTGGTCGAGCCTGAAACGGCATTACTACGTTGGATTAAACGAGGGTAAAACTGACTATGTGAGTATTATTTCTTGTCTAGAGGGCTCTTATAATGTAAATAAGTTATTTAGAAGGTCATGCAAGGGTGTTATGCTCTAGCTATAAACATATACTATTTATAATTTTGTTTATAAATATTATTTATTGTACAGTATAGTATTTGTATTTATACCATAGTCAGGTCTGGAACCAATTAACATCGACAAACAAGGGTTTACTGTGCAATAAAAAAATACGAACAACAAATCACGATTCAATTTGATTCTCACAATATATCATTTGGTATATAAATGATAACAAAACATTTCAAAACAGGTTACAGGTTACAAAAGCTGCTCATGACTGCTGACGTATGACGTACGCGCGCAGCAAGTAAGCGCAGAGATGGCCTAAAAACATATTTTTAAAAATCAATTGTTCCTGGCTCCTAGTGCACAAGGTGGCTGTCTTCAAAGTTTGGACATTTTAAATTCATAAAAAAGTAATAAAAACAATAATGCTAATGATGTTATTTGGACAAAGCTAAAAGTCAATGTAACGTGTTTGTTAGTGTGCTTGAACAATTTCGGCCCAAAGTCGATTACTGAGGAACCTGTTTTAGTCGACGTTTGGCTCATGTCGACATAAGCGGTTGTTGACATAAGTGAAACTAGCCACAGCTTGTACATTTACTTATGACTGTGCAGAGACAAAAGTACAATGTGTGTTGATGAAGCATTTCTCAAGCAATTAATTGAAATACTTTTTCTCCATTGTGTAAAATGCGAATGTTGCATTTTGTTAGTTGAGGAAAAGAAGATGCAAGAACTTCAGAGAAGTTTAAAACCACCAAAGAAGAAAGGATCTTTGCTTCTATGCTGAAACTTTGAATCAAAGTTACACTTCTTTTCCTGTTGCTCCTCCCACCTCTCTTCCCTTGTTTTTATTGATTTTCACATCACCACTAATGTGCTTTTTGCAACATTATATGTCCACAAAATGGTCAGCCATGTATGTCGACATCGACTTTTTAGTAATTACAAGAACAGGATGGACCTTGGTCAAAAAGGGTTCCACTTTATTTCTGACGTTTTTATAAAAGCAAGTTTTGAGGAAAAAAATATGTGCATTTAAATACAATTTTAAATATTTGAGCATGAAATTCTGACATTCAAACGGCATTTGTGTATGTATATTCTTTGTCAGTTTAAATTATGAAAGCAAGACATTTTTTACTGGTATTACTCAAAATTCACAAGTGTGATTAATCTTATTTCTAAAAATTAATTGTACAACATTCGTAGTTAAATTGCAACAGTTGTTTTAAGTATTGTAGTAATAAAACAAAACAAAAACATTAATACAAATGGAATAAGTTGAAATGTTGATACAGTGAAGTCAACCCCTACTACTATTTTACTATATAACTATTTAAACTAGTTATTTTATTATGTTTATTACTTAGTTACCACAGCAAAGATTATTGCACCTCAAGAGGTCTTATAATGGATTTATGTTAAATATCCTCAACCTGTTTTTTGGATGTATGCTACATATTCATATGTACTCTGAACAAAAATATAAACACAATACTTTTATTTTTTCTCCCATTTTTCATGAGTTGAACTCAAAGATCTAAAACGTTTACTATATACACAAAATACCTATTCCTCTCAAATGTTGTTCACAAATCTGTCTAAATCTGTGTTAGTGAGCATTTATTTGCCAAGCTAATCCATCCCACTTCACAGCATCACTAATCAAGATGCTGATTAAACAGCCTGATTATTGAACAGGTTTGCCTTAGGCTGCCCACGATAAAAGGCCACTCTGAAATGTGCAATTTTAGCACACAGCACAATGTCACAGATGTCGCAAGTTTTGAGGGTGCGTGCAGTTGGCATGCTGACTGTAGGAATGTCCACCAGAGATGCTGCCCATGAATTGAATGTTCATTTCTCAACCATAAGCGGTCTCCAAAGGCGTTTCAGAGAATTAGGCAGTACATCCATCCTGCCTCACAACCACAGACCACGTGTAACCACACCAGTCCAGGACCTCCACATGCAGCAGGTGCACCTATATGGTCGTCTGAGACCAACCACCCGGACAGCTGCTGCACCAATTGGTTTGCATAACCAAATAATTTCTGCACAAACTGTGAGAAACCGTCTCAGGGAAGCTCATCTGCATGCCCCTTGTTCTCATCAGGGTCTTGACTTGACTGCAGTTCGTCGTCAAAACCGACTTGAGTGGGCAAATGCTCACATTCAATGGCTGTTGGAGAGGTGTGCTCTTCATGGATGAATCCTGGTTTTTACTGTTCGGGGCAGATGGCAGACAGCATGTGTGGCGTCATGTGGATGTCAACTTTGCGAATCGAGTGGCCCCCAAGTGCATTTTATTGATGGCATTTTGAATGCACAGAGATAGCAAGACGAGATCCTGAGGCCCGTTGTTGTGCCATTCACCCGAGACCATCACCTCATGTTGCAGCATGACAATGCACGGCCTCATGTTGCAAGGATCTGCACATAATTCCTGGAAGCCGAGAACATCCCAGTTCTTGCATGGCCAGCATACTCACCGGACATGGCACCCATTGTGCATGTTTGGAATGCTGTGGATCGGCATATATGACAGAATGTTCCAGTTCCTGCCAATATCCAGCAACTTCACACAGCTATTGAAGAGGAGTGGACCAACATTCCACAGGCCACAATCAACAACCTGATCAACTCTATGCGAAGGAGATGTGCTGCACTGCATGAGGAAAATGGTGGTCACACCAGATACTGACTGCTTTTCTGACACCCCAGACCCCAATAAAGCAAAACTGCAACCCCAAAAAGGGACAACCGGTAGAAAATGGATGGATGGATGCTCATTTTATAGTCGCCTTTTATTGTGGGCAGCCTAAGGCACACCTGTGCAATAATCATGCTGTTTAATCAGCATCCTGATACACCTATGAGGTGGGATGGATTACCTTGGCAAAGAAGAAATGCTCACTAACACAGATTTATTTAGATTTGTGAACAATATTTGAGAGGAATAGGTATTTTGTGTGTACACTAAAAGTTGAACTCATGAAAAATAGGAGCATAAACAAAAGTGTTGCATTTATACTGTATTTTTATTCAGTTTATATAGAATATACCCGTTTAAGTCGACCATGTTTATGTGGACAAACTCATCAAGTCCTGGTCCGATCCGTTCTTCATTAGGATGTTCCGGTGAGCATTTATGTGTCTACCAGCTGACTTTGTATGTTCATATACAGTATGGAGCTGCTTCACTAAGTTAATCATCACCTCCACTGCGGCAAATACACTACATGTATTACAAGTATTATTATCACTGGAAGGCCAGGCTAAGTAAGTTTTACGCAAAGTAAGAACACGCTGGAGCAGACAAGAAGGCGTGCTAATCGCTTGTTAGAGAGAGGATAATATAACGATGCCTGCTGCTATGTAGCGGCCAGGCATACACATAAGGGGAGAGCGGATCCATCCATATATCAGTAGTTTTGATACCAAAGATAATATCAGTATATAATCAATATCAGAATTATTAGATTGCTATTTTTATTTGAACAAAATCAGTTTTTGTCATTTTTGTTAACGTTTACAAATTCAAGGAATAATTCCATAAACACAGGAGGACTTGGAGGGCAAAACCCTCCAGGAAACCCAAATGATTTAAAATAGTAGCAGATATAGAAGTTTTTACTTCTGGTTAGTTATTGTGTACAACCAATTGTTTGTAATAAAACAGAATAAGGAACTAGTTAAATATAGTGTTGATATTGTTACACTGTCATCATACCAAAGACTATACAAATGGGACCCATTACCTCCCTGCTTGGCACTCAGCATCAAGGGTTGGAATTGGGGGTTAAATCACCATAAATGATTCCCGGGCACGGCCACCGCTGCTGCTCACTGCTCCCCTCACCTCCCAGACGGTGAACAAGGGTGATGGGTCAAATGCAGAGAATCATTTCGCCACACCTAGTGTGTGTGTGACAATCATTGGTACTTTAACTTTAACTTAAATACATAAAAAATGTTTGTACATTAAAGATTAAAAGATTAAAGTACCAATGATTGTCACACACACACACTAGATGTGGTGAAATTTGTCCTCTGCATTTGACCCATCCCCTTGGGGAGCAGTGGGCAGCAGCGGCGCCGCGCCCGGGAATCATTTTGGTGATTTAACCCCCAACTCCAACCCTTGATGCTGAGTGCCAAGCAGGGAGGTAATGGGTCCCATTTTTATAGTCTTTGGTATGACTCGGCTGGGATTTGAACTCCAACCTACCGATCTCAGGGCGGACACTCTAACCACTAGGCCACTGACATGTGATCGATTTTGGCCGAGCCCACTAATGGACAATCGGAATCAGTAGCATAAAACCCAGATCTGGCTAAATTCGGGCACCAAGCACCGTTTTAAGATTTTTTTCACACTTTATGTAAAATTTCTTTAGTGACACAAATTTATGGGAAATAAACGTATTTCTTTAGTGCAGACCTGGGCATTCTGCAGCCCGCGGGCCGCATCCGGCCCTTTGTACGTCCCTGTCCGGCCCGCGTGAGGCCAATCATAAATTACAAAATAAATTTTAAAAAGTATCTATCTCGAGTGTGCAATACAACGGTGCTGCTTTTGTTTTGAAAAGCGTTATTTGTATGACTTCCGTGTGGACGTATGCTTGTGCGCGCAGCGGCAATCACAAATTACAAAATAAATTTAAAAAAACATCTATGTCGCGCGTGCAATACAACTGTGCTGCTTTTATTTTGAAAAGTGTTATTTATGGGCGGTGCGCCCGGTTATCCCCGAGACGCTAAAAAAAGAAAAGGTGATGACGAATGGCGTGTTTTCAACAAGACATGGACTGCCAAGTAAAGGTAAAGCCGTGTGCTTAATTTGTGGTACACATGTTGCTGTGTTTAAAGAATATAGTGTAACGACCTGCTGAAGTTGATGTTGTGTTCTTGAGTTGCGTAAATGAGGAGTGAGGATATGTGCGTGTGGAAGGAATGAGATAAGTTGAGCTGTGTTAGTATAGCTTGCTCAATATAAGTTTAAAAAGAGCGTCAGACTTGGTGTGCACTTCTGGACGCTACAATTGATGTCAGAAGTAAAACTTTGCGCATAATGCACTGCTTAATTATGTGCGCAGCCTGCTACGTCATCGAGCGGTACGTGCCACGTGAGGAGCTTGCCGCAGAGAGAGAGAGAGAGAGAGAGAGAGAGAGAGAGAGAGAGAGAGAGAGAGAGAGAGAGAGAGAGAGAGAGAGAGAGAGGCAGTGTCTACAGGTGCAGCTCACGCTGCTTGCCATGGGGGAATTCCGCCCTCAATGAAGACTCACAGGTTTGATGGCAAGGCAAACTGGGAGTCATTTCATCCCACTTCTGACATCAATTGTAGAGTCCAGAAGAAGTGCACACCAAGTCTGACGCTCTTTTTAAACTTTTATTGAGCAAGCTATACTAACACAGCTCAACTTATCTCGTTCTTTCCACACGCACAGCTATCCTCACTCCTCATTTCCGCAACAGCAACGCTTCCTCCTTCTTCGCCAATCACCTTACAGGCGTGCTACGTTCACAACAAAGAGGATGCAGGATAAAGTGACAGAAATTGAAATTTTTGCATGGTATTATACATCAGGAAGTGTTGTGTAAGAAAGTGTTAAAAATAAAACCATCAAAAGCCATCTGCTTTTGTATAAAGATAAGTTAGGTTAAATGAAAATATTATTATTTTTTATCTTACGGTATATCAAAAATAATTTAAGCAAAATGTAATTGAAATATTGTCGGTGTGGCCCTCCAGCAGTGCTCGGGTTGCTCATGCGGCCCCCGGTAAAAATTAATTGCCCACACCTGCTTTAGTGCCACATAACAAACTTAACATAATTAAAACCTACATTCGCAAACCTTTCTGACAGCTCAGACTGTGGCTCAAACCCAGTATGACTACCTGACAAGACCAGCGCCATGCACCACAACGGACACTGGCAATGTTGGGGGGAAATTTGACATTCAAATCTTCTCAGTGGCGCAGCAGGAAGATTATAGTAAAATTCTATATGAAGCGCCAAGTCATTCATTGATTGACATTTTACATGCGCTTCTTCACACTTCATGTTGCTATTTTCATGCGTGTGATCTGCATACAGGGAGGGGAGGCCCTGGTAACCCCCCCTAAGATCCATGCAAAAAAAACACATACAGAAAAAGTGTGTGTCATCAAACACAAATCAAATAATTAGTCAAAGAGAGCACATTCTGACACTCACCAACACAACTGGTTCCGTCTTCATCAGCCAGGAATCCTTGAGGACACACACACAGGAAACTCCCCTCTGAGTTTTGGCAAAGACCACCAGAGCACAAAGATGGGCTCTCCAAACACTCATCTACATCTGAACAACAAACACATTGTTTAGCACACGGAAGTAATGTTTGTAAACGTCATGACGTTTTGTACTGACCCACACAGGAAGTAAGGGCTTCATTCAAGCGGTATCCGTCATGACAGTGGCAAGTGTAGCCTTCTGCCTTGTTGTAACAAATCCCTTGACCGCAAATAAACGGGTTGATCTGGCATTCGTCCACCTCTGTTTCATTAAAGGGACAACCAATGCAGTTAATACTAATCCACCAAAAGTGTTAAAATCAAAAACTGATCATGCATATTTTCTATTCTGCGTATTTAACACTAAAACTCCCGGATTTTTCTTAACCCCGCAATGCAATTTCCAGAGGCGAGCCAAATAGCTCTCAGTTTAAAAATTAACATTCAACGATCGCATTTTGTAAATCGAGCCATTACATAGGAAAGTGGTGGACCACTCGGATGCCCAGACATGGGAAGGGCTATGCTTAAATGGAGGGAAGCCTCTGGTTTTCTTTCCAGGCTGCAATTTTTGTGGGTCTTTAATGGAAGCTACTGAGACTACAATTACACTTGGGGCGGGGGGGTTAGGTTTGGTTGATATCAGCACTTCAGTCATCAACAACGTAGTCATTGTGGCCCCAATGTGGCCTCGACATCACTTGCATGTACAGTTCGATAAAGTGAAAACAAAGGAAGTTGACCGGAAATATCTGATTTGAAGCACTTTGGAGTGTTTAGACTGGCAAAAGAAATCAGATCTGTGTCACTTTGTGTCCGATTTGGTGTGCAGTGTAAATGAGGCCTGAGAGTTCTTGTCTTGACTGTAATATTAGCTGTAAATATCTCTTGTCTGATTAAAATACTGTTTCTTATATAGTCCATGTTCAAGTGGCTTTGTGCAAAACTACCATTGACTTTTTAGTTTAAGTTTTTACTTTATAGTGTTTTTATTTTTAAATATTGTTTTATTTTTTTAAATTTTCAGGCATGTGAGCACTCTTTGAGAAAAAAGAGGAAAACTTCTATCGACACAAAGTGCTGCCACACGAGCCCCGAAAGAACATTTTGAAAATCAAGACTAAATTTCTTGCAATAGGTGGGTTGCAATCACGTGACCTAGAGGCACATTCCGGCACTTCTTGGTTTCAGGCGATGGTCTAAGCCCCCTCAGTGCGACTCGAAAACCGAAAATGCTCTGTAATTGTTTGTATTAACCTGCACACCGCTGCTGCCCACTGCTCCCCTCACCTCCCAGGGGGTGAACAAGGGGATGGGTCAAATGCAGAGGACAAAGTTCACCACACCTAGTGTGTGTGACAATCATTGGTACTTTAACTTTAACAAGTCACTACACACACTTTCAGCTTCATTTATGGATATGAAGCTTAAAGCCTGGCTAAGGCTAAGATACAGTACCTGCCTTGGGTGGAGGACAATAAACTGAAATATATTTTTCAAAACTACATTTAATCTCTGAGGAAGTGTTTTAAATGAATATTAAAAAAAAAAATCATCATATGACACCTTTAATTAATAATACAAATATTAGGGGTGTCCTGATATAACTGTTTCACTTCCAATACAATGCCGATTTTGGAAGATTGAGTAGTGGCCAATGCCGATACTGATCCCTTACAATATCAGCCAGGAATCATACACATTTTTATTATTTTGTAGTATAGATATTAGAAATGGTTTGATCAAGTAAAATAAATCCAACAGAGAACAATGGTAGGTATAAAAACACTTATTATTAACTGTCTGGAATTGACTTACGTTGTCTTTAAGTTGAATTGGAGTGGTAAAACTTTTTTTTAGCAACCCAGAGTGGCCACAATAATTCATTAACTTGAGCTTGAAGCAGTAAATTCAATGACGCAGACACTTTTATTACTGTACACTTTTGCCTTGGAGACTTGGTATGTGTAAGTAATGTGTAGTTAATGTATGTACATTTTAGGAATACGATCCGACTTAAACTATAACTCGACTTCTAGAAACGTCTGGGATTGCAACTTATTCATAACCCGAGGACCACCTTTATTTACGTGTCCCTCCAATGAGGAGTATTGCACAAAAACAAAGTCGAGTAGCTAGAGCAGGGAAATGTGATTACTGGGACCAAATCCTATTAGCGGTCTTGATGCTTCAAGAGAAGAGTCAACAATAAAGACAAACAATAAATAAAAAGTGTTACTCATACCTGCAGACTGGGTTGGAGCGATGTTCTGGCCTGCATTAGAAGGGAAAACCTCCACTGGAACAGGAGGAGAACTCTGCTCAACAACCTCTATCAAATTAAGAAAACACAAATGAATAGATGCAGTAATACTTTATTTATAATTAAAAATGTGTGTTAATGGATGACCACATTGTATTCCACCAGGCATACACCAATTGGTGCAGTTCAAGTGACACTGACAAAGGACATGATCTACTAAAGGTTTGCATGTAATAAAACAGGAGCAGACTTGATAGAACATGCAATTGCTGATTGACTAAGCTTGTGCGCAGAGGATTGAGTCTCTTAAGTGAGCAAAATAAGGGGCACGATCCATTTAGCGTGTCTGTCTTAAGGAATATGCAGTATATGTGCTAAATATCAGAACGCCCACAATACTGGTAAGACAAAATCCAAATTCAACTATTTAGCGCACACAGTGTGATTTATCAAGACTAAAGCCTGGTGTATACTTTTGCGTCACCTAACCTGCGTAAGTGAAGCAGAGTTGCCCCCTACCACTGCGTCCCTTTACTGCAAACCTAGCGTGCACCTCCCAAAAACCCCAGGTTCGCGTCGGCGGAGGCGGAACTGTGATTGGTCAGCTTTTGAAAAGGGTACCCGACCACACAAGAGCAGACTTTGTGATTGAAATGAACAAAGTATTGAATGAAATAAAGTAACAGTGATTAAACATTTGCTTATTGTGTATTTTATATCTCAGTGCGCTGTAAAAAATAATGTCGTTTTTCAGCTTATTGTGTTTTTGTTGCATCCAGAAGAAAGTCACAAAGTACGGCACTCTTTTTAATTTTTATTGCCAAACATCAAAAGCACATGACCATACACATTAACATCAATTGGTCGTTATAATAGTGATTTACCAGTTTTGTTTATTTACAATTACATGATAGCTCTCTTTTGTCCTGTCCCGAACGGCCAAATGGCGTTGCGAATAATAATAGCGTCCTTTTCCGCGACTCATTCATAAGTTGCACGGTCCATCTTTACAAACTTATTTTCCTCTGGTTTATTAGTAAAACGTCTAATAAAAGTAAACTGAAGATTGTCTGAATGATTAGTTCCAGTGTAGCCAAAGATATCAATGTTGTGGTTATCATCCCCCTTTACAAGAAGTAATTATCTAGTCAACGACAGCCGAGGTTGCTCTTTCAGGACACACTGCCCCTTAGTGTTTTGAAAGAGAATTACAAGGCGGGCGCCACCCCCCCACAGAAAAACTATAAATCAAACAAGGCGCCGCCAGAGTATATTCCAGCCTTAAGGCTGTGTTTCTTAACCATAGGCCTATTGATTGACCATGAGCGGCCCCAAGAGGGATGTCAAAAAATATCTGGTTCTCAGCTGTGGTCTGTCTGGGCTGCAGCGATGCTTAGTTGTAATACACTTTTACACCACTAGAGGCAGTGATAACAATCTCAAACAAACAGAAGAAGTTTGGAGCTAAGCTTATAAATAAGTGTTTTAAACGCAAAAATTATTACCAAAGTGGTGAAGCTGTATTTTCATTTACCGTATTTTTCGGACTATAAGTCGCAGTTTTTTTTCATAGTTTGGCCGGGGGTGCCACTTATACTCCCACTTATGTGGGAAATTATTAAAACATTACCGTAAAATATCAAATAATATTATTTAGCTCATTCACGTAAGAGACTAGACCAGGGGTCGGCAACCCGCGGCTCCGGAGCCGCATGCGGCTCCTTGACCACTCTGATGCGGCTCAGCTACATACAGTTTAGTTGAGAAAGATACTCATTATTTATTTAGTTAATTTAATTTATACACAACATAATTGCATGTACATTTATTTGTCATCAATTATTAATGAGTCAATTCTTATACAGTATATTTGATAAGTGTATATTTTTCTAATCAGCCTGACCTAAGCCTAAGGTTTATGTGTTAAATAAATAATAATCTTTGTGATTAACTCGTGTTTTTTTTTGACAAGGTTGTGAACTGTATGTATGTTAAAATCAAGAGTAATATTACTAATTCAGTGATAATATTTGAGTGGGCCCCAGGCTCTGCTGTAGTAAAAAAGTTAGGTCCCGGGATCAAAAAGGTTAAAACCCCCTGATTTAACGGTTAAGTCTTAAAAATGTAAAATTGAATGTAAACATTTTATATTGTGAGATGTTGAGTTTCCTTGGAGATGATCAGCTCGCTTACAACAAGTTCCTCTTTGCGTTGCCCAATAGGTTTTTGTTGTGTTGTCATTTTTGTGTTTGCACCGTAGTTAGTGTCGAGTGAAATTCAAGAGTTCCATAATTTATTTAACTATTAGCCACCCAGGGTGCACATGCCGCAATTGCACTCAATTATGAAGTAGAATGCCACAAAATGCCTGTCTAAGGGGCTGTAAATGGCCTAACAGGCTGCAAATGAGACCACTGCTTTGATCCAAGAAGGTGCCATTAATGTAACGTTTGCTAACAGGGAATAGAAAACGTAAGACAGCTACAACAAGTGTCAACATGAATGGGCGACTGGTTAAACACAATGGCAACCAGATGCACTTTAAGACTTGGACCAACAATGGCAAAATAGTTACAAAACTGGAAAGCAGGCTGGAAGAAGACAAGGTTCTTTCTGTAGGAATTGGACACATTAAAGGTCAGTCCTTACTAAACTAAAAAGATGAATGCCTTTATCATCTATGTATGTTTTTTTGGTTAAATGTGTTGGTCATAAGTACAAAATGTATCAAAGTTAATGAGCGTCCTCCTATTTACATTGATATAAGACTTTTTCACTTCCGATACGATACCAATATTGGACCCATGAGTATTGGCCGATGGAGAACATATTCTTAGTAACAAAGACTTAAAGGCCTACTGAAACCCACTACTACCGACCACGCAGTCTGATAGTTTATATATCAATGATGAAATCTTAACATTATAACACATGCCAATACGGCCGGGTTAACTTATAAAGTGACATTTTAAATTTGCCGCTAAACTTCCGGTTCGAAACGCCTCTGAGGATGACGTATGCGCGTGACGTAGCCCGGCGAACACGGGTATGCCTTCCACATTGAAGCCAATACGAAAAAGCTCTGTTTTCATTTCATAATTCCACAGTATTCTGGACATCTGTGTTCGTGAATCTGTTGCAATCATGTTCATTGCATTATGGAGAAGGAAGCTGAGCAAGCAAAGAAGAAAGTTGTCGGTGCGAAATGGACGTATTTTTCAAACGTAGTCAGCAACAACAGTACACAGCCGGCGCTTCTTTGTTTACATTCCCGAAAGATGCAGTCAAGATGGAAGAACTCGGATAACAGAGACTCTAACCAGGAGGACTTTTGACTTCGATACACAGACGCCTGTAGAGAACTGGGACAACACAGACTCTTACCAGGATTACTTTGATTTGGATGACAAAGACGCAGACGTGCTACTGTGAGTATGCAGCTTTGGCTTCTAAACATTTGATCGCTTGACCGTATGTGCGCAACTTTTTTTTGCGTATGTACGTCACTTTTTTAAAATATATAAGCTTTATGAACCTTGGGTTAGGTGAACGGTCTTTTGGGCTGAGTGATTGTGTGTGTTGATCAGGTGTTTGAATTGTATTGGCGTGTTCTATGGAGCTAGGAGCTAGCATAGGAGCTAGGAGCTAGCATAACAAACACGCAGGTGTTTTTATGCAGGATTAATTTGTGGCATATTAAATATAAGCCTGGTTGTGTTGTGGCTAATAGAGTATATATATATGTCTTGTGTTTATTTACTGTTGTAGTCATTCCCAGCTGAATATCAGGTACCGTGAGTATGCAGCCTTGGCTGCTAAACATTTTATAGCTTGACCGTATGTGCGCGTCACGTACGTAACTTTTTAAAAATATATAAGCTTTATGAACCTTGGGTTAGGTGAACGGTCTTTTGGGCTGAGTGATTGTGTGTGTTGATCAGGTGTTTGAATTGTATTGGCGTGTTCTATGGAGCTAGGAGCTAGCAGAGGAGCTAGGAGCTAGCGTAACAAACACGCAGGTGTTTTTATGCAGGATTAATTTGTGGCATATTAAATATAAGCCTGGTTGTGTTGTGGCTAATAGAGTATATATATGTCTTGTGTTTATTTACTGTTGTAGTCATTCCCAGCTGAATATCAGGTCACCCCCGGCTCTCACAGCATCTTCCCTATCTGAATAGCTTCAACTCCCCACTAGTCCTTCACTTGCACTTTACTCATCCACAAATCTTTCATCCTCGCTCAAATTAATGGGGAAATTGTCGCTTTCTCGGTCCGAATCTCTCTCACTTCATGCGGCCATCATTGTAAACAATAGGGAACTTTGCGTATATGTTCAACTGACTACGTCACGCTACTTCCGGTAGGGGCAAGCCTTTTTTTATCAGATACCAAAAGTTGCAATCTTTATCGTCGTTGTTCTATACTAAATCCTTTCAGCAAAAATATGGCAATATCGCGAAATGATCAAGTATGACACATAGAATAGATCTGCTATCCCCGTTTAAATAAAAAAAATTCATTTCAGTAGGCCTTTAATTTAGAGTTATTTGGACACTAGGGGAACATATTCTAAGTACCCTAACAGCTAACCCTAACCTTATTGAGGGAAGACTCTTAGTTAATGGCTTACTGGTTGTATAATAAGGTCATGCAGAATAAGACATTAATAAGTACTTAATAATGACTCATTAAAAGCCAATATGTTACTAATTTGCACGTTAATAAGCAACTAACTTATGGTGAATATGTTCCCCATACTTAAGTGTTACCATATATACATATATATCCATCCATCCATCCATCCATCCATTTTCTACCGCGTATTCCCTTCGGGGTCGCGGGGGGCGCTGGAGCCTATCTCAGCTACAATCGGGCGGAAGGCGGGGTACACCCTGGACCTCATCACAGGGCCAACACAGATAGACAGACAACATTCACACTCACATTCACACACTAGGGCCAATTTTAGTGTTGCCATATGTATTTTTTTAAATTATTATTATTTTTTCAATGTGGAATGCTAGAAAATGTTTGATGAAGCGCAATTAGTTAAAAAGAGAATAATTGTAGGAATTAAGAATACTAACCTATTTATCTGAAATGGACTTACGCTGTCTTTAAGTTAAACTGAAGTGGTATTTTTCTTTTTTTGGGGGATACCCAATGGCCACAATAATTCAATAAATTAAGCTCATGACACAGTAAGTTGAATGATACAGACACATTTACTACTGGATACTTTCTAATACACTTCTTCCTTGGAGACTTCGTATGTGTAAGTAATATGCAACTACAATTATTGTAGTATTCTTGGCTGCAATATTGTTACAGTAAGGACACTTATTACGTACAGTATGTCTAGCTCGTGTGTTATTATGTGCTTCGCTGTTGTGCAGCTGCAAGTTCCTAGTAGCCTATAACCTACCATGTTTACCTTTTGTAAATGACTAGACTACAATACAAGAAAAGATCAACTTTGTGTGTTTATTGGAGGACATTTAGATGTTAACTGGCTGTCCAGCTTTGCACAAGTAAACACGCTGCAGGACTGCTTGTATCGGAGATTATATCACACATTTTACAAAGAAACCCATATCATCCAGTAGTTTTTTTTGTTGTTGTTGATATCGGATAGATATCCGATATCAATATCGGGTCTGTACATTCCTAATAGATCATTCCACTATCCTCATCAGTCCACACATTTTGCAGAGGAAACAGATCCACATTTAGCTTTCCAAACTGTACTGTGGTGAGCTGAACTGAACCATATCACTTGGTGGAAATGTGGCTTAAGTGTGGGAGAGTGAGTCTACCCACAGAAAGGAAATGCAGCTGCACACATCATATAAATGTATTTTACCTCGTGTACAGCTGAAGTTAGCTCACCAGATGTTTTGGCGCACTCCCTTTTTTGGCAGCTCACACTTGTAAAAACGTTCTAAATACAACAAAAGCAGACATTTTTACTGCTGCTAGAACCAAGCGATTGTTTTCTTGTCTTACACTTCACTTTGGAAGTAAAACACTGCTGTTAAACACCGCACAATGTCTTCTGGTCTAATATTGATACTCTTACTTCTTTTCTTTGGTCCCAAAAATCATATTCAGATAGCATCTCTTGCAGAACGTCCTGTATTAGGAGTGTCACAATCCAATATTGATATCAGATATCTATCCGATATCAGCAAAAAAAAAAACAAGTATGGGATTTTATGAGCTAGCATGTCAAATGTGCGATATAATCTCCGATACAAGCAGTCCTGAAGCATGTTTACTTCGGCAATGCTGGACAGCCAGTTAACATCAAAAACTTCTGGTGCTCTTGAACAAACCTAAGTAGCTATCGCTATCGATATTCCTATCGGCAATTCTGGCCCCGTATTTACTTAGAAGCGGCTTAACAATTAGCAGTACAGAGTCAATTCATTTACCATGAATAGATTTACGTGGACCCAGACTTAAACAAGTTGAAAAACTTATTCGGGTGTTACCATTTAGTGGTCAATTGTATGGAATATGTACTGTACTGTGCAATCTACTAATAAAAGTTTCAATCAATCAATCAAAAAACCTCGATTTATGAACCCCTCTGTTTGCTAACTTCTCGATTTACGAACATTTAGATTTAGCCAACTATGTTTCCTGTGTGCAAACAATGTCTTGTCATTTGTGTGTTTTTTTCCCCTTTTGACAAGTTTTGTCCGTTTGGCTCACTCAGTATGAGTCCCCAAAAAGACAACAGACCAGCGTGAAAAGGAGGGAATCGCTGTGGAGTTGAAAAAAAAGACTATTTGGGATAAGTACAATAATGGCGCTTGCAAGTATGAAATAATCGATGACGCCTGTTTCTACCACAGCAAGTGTTAATTATGATGAGACCGGACTTTTCTGGAAAAAAATGCTAATCAGACTAATTTCACAGCCCAGACAAAAACTATTTCTCGTTCAGCGGGGCCTCTTTCATGGCACATACTCCCTTGGCCCCTCCCCCTGCACTACGTTTTCCCTCTGTCTGTCTGCTGGTTCTGGTCAGCTCCTTCTTCGTCGATGTACAGTAAGTAGGGATGATGTTTGATAAGAAATTATGGAGTTCGAGCCTATTATCGAATCCTCTTATCGAACCGATTCCTTATCGGTTCTCTTATTGAGTCCAGATAGGTTGTTGTATATGGAAAAAACACATAATATTTGGTTCAACAAAAGCTCCCTTTTATTATATAAGAAAAAAATAAAATCTAATAAATAAATAAATATTGACTGTTACCGCCCTAAAAAAATAAAATAAAAAAATAAATATTGACTGTTGTTACCCAAAGTATATTAAGTGGGATTTTTAAGAAAAACAAATATATACAGTAACACAAAAACAACCTGTCTCTGTGATCACTATAGGTGTATAAATAATACTATAGTGTTAAATAAAATCAGTCCCTTGGGCACCAAACTGAAAATAATACAGCTCTCCAAAAAGTGCACTTCTGCTGCTATTTGTCATAACTGTTTGTTTTGATGCTTTGACATTTTTGCACTTTATTTCTTTATTGAAAGAAAATTCTATGAAGAGAAAAGTTGTTTGCAAATGTGGTTACAATGCTAAAAAATGAAAAGTTAAAGCTAAAAAAAGAAATACACTTTATTGAGTTAACATTATTTCTTTATAGGGGGAAAGATGTGATGTTATGAGCTAGGGAATATAACAACTACACTACCCAGCATGCAACGGGAGTGACGAGCATGCGCGGTAGCCCCGAAAAGTGTTGTTGCATGTTGCCACCCGGCAGCTAAGAATGAGGTTATGAGCACGCTGTGAAAGTAAACGTCAAGAACTCAGCCAACATACCTCGTCTGCATCATTTATAATTAGACAGACAACACATATACAGTGTGATTTTGTTTTGTTTACAAGGAAAAAAAAACAAAAGTTAAAAAAGGGAGATGTCATATATGTATGTGCTGCGGTTGCTTTAAGAACGTTGCGACAGCTGCCGTAAACAAGGTGCGTTGCTAGCCTGGTTGCTATGTTTCCGGTTGGTCGTAAAAGTGTTCGTCATGTGTTTGTACCCTGCTCAAATATTTTAGTAAAGTTATTCATTGGATTATACCTTTTGTTTTGAACTTTATTACACCTTGGAGCGCTTTTCCTATCTGCTCCTAATGACTGAGCTACGTGACGTAATTTCTTGTGATGTCTCACGGGGCATTTCTGGTCGGGACGGGATTGGTCCCAGGGATTCGAATAAAGAACCAACTCTTTTTCTTTACTATAGTGGTCTCGATAACGGGTACCGGTTCTCAAAAAGGGATTCGAGTCCGAGGACTCGGTTCTTTTCTTATCGAACAACCGGGAAAACCGGTTTCGAGTATCATCCCTAACAGTAAGTGTATGTTACTTTTTCAAATGTATATTATTGTAGCAGTATGGTGTTAAAGTAAAGGATTTGTGTGATTTCTGATTGTTTGTGAGAGCACCATAATTACTTCTGTGTGTCCGCGTTTTGGCAGAGAAGAGCATTCAGCACAGTTTAGCTTGTTGTTTTGACTTGTTAATAACTAAAACGATGTTATATCTCCCCCTTATTAAGTTTGTTTGATATACAGTATTGTATCATATTTTATAGGATGTTCAAAGTGTACAATGGATCCCATTATCTTACATTGTTTCTTATGGAGAAATTTACAAATTTACAAACTTTAAGAATTAGGAACCCTGTATAAGAACCAAAATTTGGTTCCACTCTATGAATGAAGACATTGTGGAGAATGTTCTCCAGTCCAAAACCACCTCCAACATGACTTATTTGTCAGTGACGGTCTGTAGAAGCTTATCAGCACAGACCTACACTGGGTGCAAAAGTACTGTGACTGCTGTTAGGTACTGGACTGAGAGCCAGACCAGACGCTGGTGCAGTGGACTCTAGATGATGGTTCATGCTTCTTAGTAGTGACTACGACGTCCCTTATGACACTGTTGTGAACCATTTCAAGTTCAGTGTGTCAAATCAACACATCAAGTGTAAATAGTAATTACAGTTTAGACATCAACCTTAACAGTCCAGCTGCAATGGATTCAATGTGCTGAGTACACCTTGGACGTTTCATCAGTCAGTTAAAGGACAATGACTGAAAGTGAGTGAGGACTGAACTAACACTGCCAGCACAGAAGTCAGGCGAGTTAACTGCTAGACCATGAGTGACTTGCAAAGTAAACAAATAAGAGACTCACCTGGTACAATCTCTTCTGGTGTCCCAAAAACCACCACTGGTTTGTCGAGCGTCGGCAGTGGGCGTGGGGTCAGTGGGTCCGTGGGCTTCTGGTTTACTGTAACTGGCTTACTGGCAGGTGGATTTGGAAGAACAGTGTAGCCCATTCCCCCAGGACAGATGTCTTTGAACATGGCTGTGAAGAAAAAAAACAACAAAACTTAGAATTATGGAATTATGACCATCATCCAAAATTCTCGTGTGAGAAAAAACACACGTCTTTCGATTATCTACGCGATCTAAATAGAGAAAAAGTGCGAGCAAGGGTAATGGGGATGAACTTGTTTTGCCTTTAAGCACAAAAACATCCATCAATACATGTTGTAAAGATGTAATGTAGTAACAGACACATGCATGATAACATGTGATATTTACGTATTTTGTTCTTTTCAAGCATTACCATAACTACTTTCCTGGTCGCATTTCAATGAGCGCATAGCAATGAACGCAACTTTAATCAACAACAATAACAACTACAAAACCTGGCAGACATGGTGAGAGCCAACGACTACGGTACTACTTTTGGACAAATGATAATTCACAACTCTATCTTTTTGAGTCTGGATGTAAGGGGGATGAGCTACAAGTTTTAGAAGCTAGGTACTACCGTATTTTTCGGACTATAAGTCGCAGTTTTTTCATAGTTTGGCCGGGGGTGCGACTTATACTCAGGAGCGACTTATGTGTGAAATTATTAACATATTACCGTAAAATATCAAATAATATTATTTAGCTCATTCACGTAAGAGACTAGACGTATAAGATTTCATCGGATTTAGCGATTAGGAGTGACAGATTGTTTGGTAAACGTATAGCATGTTCTATATGTTATAGTTATTTGAATGACTCTTACCATAATATGTTACGTTAACATACCAGGCACGTTCTCAGTTGGTTATTTATGCGTCATATAACGTACACTTATTCAGCCTGTTGTTCACTATTCTTTATTTATTTTAAATTGCCTTTCAAATGTCTATTCTTGGGGTTGGGTTTTATAAAATACATTTCCCCAAAAAATGCGACTTATATGTTTTTTTCCTTCTTTATTATGCATTTTCGGCCGGTGCGACTTATACTCCGGAGCGACTTATACTCCGAAAAATACGGTAAGTAGATCCCGCTATATAGAAACACTAAAGCCCTGACCTTGCGTTAGTATTCAGCACTAGTGCTATATGTTTAATCAACAACATAATAAAACAGTTACTTCCAATATTTGCCAACTGATTGTACCACTCAGCACAAGTTTTGTGCTTCCAGTTGAGCTGGTAAATTCGGCACAATCCTCAGATAAATAATGCTGAGAACTAACAATAATTTTCTTGAGTCTTCCGAGTGATGTCGTCAGGTCTAAGTTGAGAGCATGTATCCCCTGATTTAATTGGCACAGAGAATTTCAAAGTTGACCGACATCTTGTCTTATGGCCACAACATTCTACTATACAGGTGTGAAGCGTGATAATATAGTATTAACTTTTACAAACTCACAGGCGATTCAGCAGAAGCTCAGTAGCTAGCTTACCTCTCACTAGTGGCCAGGGGAGCGTCTCGGAGCAAGACGCTGTATAATTTGTTATACAACGTGCTGAAGTAGTTATTCGGTGTTAGCGCTTACAATAACAATGTCGCTATAGTTTGGTTAATATGCTGGTCACGACATGTAAATAGAGCGTTGTTGACGTTTTTTGGATATTTTTTTTGCGTGTTTAATAAGCATTGTTACTCACCTCTTGCTAGCAGTTTTTCACTATTTAGAACAAACAGAAAAGAGAAATACCTGCGTGTTTTTGTCCCACATAAGTATTGTGAATTATGTTCTTAAAATTCCAAAAAAGTGCAGTTTCCCTTTAAAGGTGGAGTAAAGAACGCCTACTGCCAGTTCCTGGATAATTCATTTACCAAAGAGTAGTACAGAAAGAAGCCTGCAGCATTTAGGAAAGCTGTGATCTTCATGCAAGATAAGACTACATAACCAACACAACCAACTAAAAGCAAAATTCTTCGGCTTAGCGAGCAAAAGGCTTTGATGATGACCGAAGAATGACCTGGCACTTTCCTCACCTGACTTACCGCAAGTCCTATTAGGATTTGTGAGCACTTGTCAAAGATGAGACAATACATCTCTTTGAAAACTAATTGCTAGGTTGTGGTGAACTGAATAAAAATCACTGAACTGACTAGACCATTTACTTCTAAAATGTAATATATTGATTATAAAGGTGCATCAATTCGTCAACAAAAATAATAGTCGGTGACATCATTGCTTGTGTTTTTCTGTAAAAAAATGAACATGCGACCGGCTACTAGCAGCAAGAGGAAGAAAAAAATGGTTGTGGCTACTGCAACAACATCAAAATATGGAAACATATAACCCTAAACATGTCAAAGACACTAATAACTAGCTCAGTTTACAAAGTGGACCTTGCTTTTCATGGCAGTTCGTCTGTTATGAGTGAGCATTTAAACGCTTGTCAGACATCTGGAGAATGTGGTCTCTCAGTAAGATAGTGAGCTTGTTAGCCAGCTGGCTAACAAAAGAGACTCTCATAATCCCTTACTTGTTTTTTTTGCTGGACCGATATACAATATCAATGCCACTCCGAGTAAATGTTGTACTTCACCATTACATTACTTTATAAAACTATAGTGGTTGTTTGTACACCATGTATTTGTATTGTTTTTCGTATAATACTTTGTATCTAAAAGTTTATTCTTCTTTTTAAATGGGATGCCACGTGATATTATTTTTTCTTTTCTTAAGGGGGGCAAGCACCAATTAATGGGTGACACTGTTGAATGGAGGTACCACTGTACGCCAACACTTTGAATATAAGGGAAAGTTCCTTTCCTGTTGCCTCCACCAACCCTTCTTCTTTTGTTTTTATTGATTTTTACATAACCATGTATATTGTTGTTGACTTAGCGGGCACTTTTTAGTAACAAGAAAAGTGTGTTACACCGCTAATTGCCTCCCATTTAACAGTCCCTCCAATAATCTACGACCAATTCACGCAAATTCAACCAATCCGTGACAATTATGCGCGTCCTCGCAACTTTGTCCAATGGTCGCAACTTAACCTGCATTCAAACGCACACGTCAAGTGTCTAATCAGGAGGCACCAAACATCTTTGTGTGTCTTTCTCGCCATTTTTGGGTCTTAAATGGCTGTCAAAGTGTACCAACTTTTCAAAATACCTACTCAGACTTCTTCTGTCCAGGTGAAATGCATGATTTAGGATCTAGAATAAACTTACAGGGAGCAAGGAAGCAAGGAAGCAGCAGATCACATATAAGGAAAGAAACTACTGATCATAGCACCACTCTAAATAGTTTGTCCGTGTTAGTACTTTTAATAACAATATCACTAATACGAAATGTATTGTAGGAACTTTTTGAATGGTTATTTATTGGATTTTATGGGCGAAATAGAGGAGCTTCCTTTGGCCCCGCTGTAAGCAACTTTTATTTACATTTATTTAATATTTAGAATCCATAAAAATGTTGTCGTCATCTCTTTCTATAATGATTGTCACAATAGGAAAAAAAAGAAAAGAAAAGTGCAGTACATTTTTCAAGCATAAAACAACTTGTGGACAGAGCAGACAGCGGAAACTAAGGCGGTGGTGTTTTTTTTTCTACGATTATAGTTCATTATTACTATGATTAGTTATTAGTTACTTATAACAGTACAGTAATTTGACAATGAGCTCTTACTATGTGCTTTTACAGCCATCTGGTGTCTTATTTTAAGTCTGTGTGGTTAAGATTACAAGGAACACTTAAAACAACGAGAACAAATTGATAAAATGACAAGTTCATTCAATATTATTGAAAACAAATAAGCAACTTTTGCCGCAATTGTCTGTAAAAGCTGCTGCAAGTTCAGGCCTGTGAAATCCTGGAGGGACTGACTTTAATCATTGTGACGATTTAGAAGTTTGTAATTGGTCAACAGTCAAATGAAAGCTGAAGGATATGATCGCTTCAGTGATTGTGCATTCTGTTTGCCTTTTACAAATGAAAGTGCTAAACAGTTGAAGTGGGATAAAGAACAGGCGACAGAGACATGACTAAGGTCTAAGGTCTGGGAGCCTTACCTGTTCCTGGAGGGGGACATTTGTCACAATGTGGTCCCCAGGCTTTGCCCACACTGCAGCAACAGAGCTGCTTGCTCAGCTGAGCAGACACTGGGTGCAAACATTGCCTCCCTGAGCTCACCAAACGGAAGCAAGCTCCCTTCTCCTCTTGGACGGCAGATATGTTGGCTGAGGAGGAGTGCAGGAGGAGGGCAAAGACCAGAGCGGATGCGATGGAAGTGGCGCACCAGGGTGGAGGAGACAACACAAGGGAAAACACATGACAAAGTGAAGAAATCAAGAAGTCCCTTTCACCGAAGCAAACACAATAATGGCAACAGAATGGTCCGCGGCCCTCAGACTGGCTGATTCACGTCAACAAAAACGCTTGTCGTCATAACCAAAATCTTGCGTTCACGTGTGATTTTGTTCAGAGTCATAAACATAATGGATGATAAACATTTTGTTGAAATGGCTTTACTCCATTTGTGCATATTTATATTTTTTGTGTTTTCATACAAAATGTATACTCTTATCTAGAGATGTCAGATAATATCGGCATGCCGATATTATCGGCCGATAAATGCTTTAAAATGTAATATCGGAAATTATCGGTATCTGGTTTTTTTTGTTTTTTTATTATTTATTTTGTTATTAAATCAACGTAAAAAACACAAGATACACTTACAATTAGTGCACAAACCCAAAAAACCTCCCTCCCCCATTTACACGCATTCACACAAAAGGGTTGTTTCTTTCTGTTATTAATATTCTGGTTCCTACATTATATATCAATACAGTCTGCAAGGGATACAGTCTGTAAGCACACATGATTGTGCGTGCTGCTGGTCCACTAATAGTACTAACCTTTAACAGTTAATTTTACTCGTTTTCATGAATTACTAGTTTCTATGTAACTGTTTTTATATTGTTTTACTTTCTTTTTTATTCAAGAAAATGTTTTTAATTTATTTATCTTATTTAATTTTATATTTTTTTTTAAAAAAGGACCTTATCTTCACCATACCTGGTTGTCCAAATTAGGGATAATAATGTGTTAATTCAATGACTGTATATATCGGTATCGGTAATTAAGGGTTGCACAATATCGGAATATCGGATATCGGCAAAAAAGCCATTATCGGACATCCCTACTCTTATCTTATTGAGCTAATTTCGCATGTTCCTCTTAAGTTTTTGTAAATCTTCATTGCAGCGGCTAACAATTTAAAAATAAATATTTACTATACGCTGAACAGGAAGTGAGTGCGTGCATGTTAAATGTGGAGTAATTACAAGTTATTTTGCTGCCTAGTGATAATGATGAAGTTAATACTACAACACATGTCTACGTGAATTAACCATTTTTCATGGAAATTATTCTTTTGGCTCTCATATTTGGTCGAACATATAGCGTTTGACAATGTTTGTTGACGTCGACTTAAGTGGGCACGTTTTAGTAATAGGAAAAACACGGCGGTCCAGGACTTGATGAGCTTGTCTACATAAATGGGACTGAAATGGGAGTGTCTACATAAATGGGACTGAAATGGGAGAACCGGCATCCTCCATCGTGTACATTTCTTGTCGATTAATATTGTCAGATTTAAACATTTTGAGGGAGAAATAGATGTTATGTAAAACACAAATGTCCTCTTCAGATTAGGATGGAGGGTCAAATAGGAGAAACATAAATAAATAAATAGATCTTTAAGGCTACGTTCACACTGCAGGGTAGGATTTCCAATTCTGTGTTGCTAGTGATCTACTAAGACCGTGTGTACAATTGATAACAAGTACAAAAGTCGTGCAGACCGCCATGCTAAAGATAAGTTTTAGTGTGTATTATCGGCTGTCAACATGGAAACACTCATTTGCTTCACATCCGTCTACATATCTGTGATCAGTGCGACCTTTTCTGCAACATAGAAGTGTAATCTAGACAACATAACTTAATTTCTTTAGCACTAAGAGACCACACGACTGGCAGAACACCGGAAAAAAGCATGTTGCAAGAAGTTTTTTTTCATGTATTAATAATCTCTTTAAAAAAAAAAAAAGAACTCCATTAAAAACGCCAGTCTGCTCTCACTGGGATGCTGACTGATGGGATGTTCACATCTTCTACGTTTAAATGAAAAACCAAAAACCAAAAGCAAAACTATCTTTTCGTGTCTTCCTTGCGATCTCCAGGTCTAAGTTAAACGTCAAGGTTGACTTCTCATAAACTTCTCGGTTTATGGCCACAACCTCCTACTGTACAACTAAGAAGCCTGATTTATAATCTAAAATGAACTTTTATCAGCTCAGAGGCGATGCAGCAGCAGCTCAGTACGTCAATAGCTGCATTAGCTAGTTACTAGTTAGTATGTGATCACGGCCCCGCTAAAAGTACTTCCTCAACATTAACGCTTATATTAACAATATCGGTAACACTTGGTTCAAAAATCACAAGTCAAGACATGTGAATGAAGTATTGTTCGCGGTTTTTCTCTGTGTTTTTTAGAGGGCTCTATGCGCGCAATATATTACTCCCATTAGCTTCATTGTTAGCCACCTCATATTTTCAGTATATTACAAGTAAAAATGCATAAAACAAAGAAAGATGTATTCTTGTCTAAATAAAAAAAAAGAAGAAGTGCTGTTTCCGTTTCCGAATATTCACAATACTTTAAGAATAGTGAGTCGTAAACTTCCTTGGATTTTTGTGCTTTTAATATTGGTACTTAAAGATCTTAATATGGGTTTGTGACAGAGTTTTTTGGTTTGGTTTTGGTGTACACACCAGAAGACCATAAATCCCAATAATTCACCACTACCATGTATAATATAAAAAAAAATCCTATTAAAAAAAAAAACTTAAAAATGGCAACTAAAGCACTGATCCTTGAATTGAATTAGTGTACACAAAGGCTGTCAAAGCTGAAGCATTAAATTACACGAGTAATCAAATGACAAAAAGTGTTTTTTATACCTATCTAGTCTAGTCTAACTGTAATTTAGTAATAAATAACAGTAATTTCACTCAATCAAGCCTTTTTTAACGCTCCAACACTACAAAGTAATAAAAGTATGTATGATTCTCGCTGATATAAAATCGGATTAGAATTGGTATCGGCCTGTAGTCATGACTCCAATATCAGTATCGAATTGGAAGTGAAAAAGTTGCATTGGGACAACCCAACATGCAACTCGTGTTGCGTAAGACAAACAAGTACTTGACTGCATGAATCCAGCACCTTGAGAACCAGGTTAGAGCAAAAAAGACAGAAAGACATTAAGCAGCGACTGTAAGAAAGACAAGAATAAACATGAGCAGCTCAGTGTTGTTCAGATGAAAGCATGCAGAGGAGTTTAGTTTGTGTGGGCAATCAAACATCTCCACATGCCAATGACAGCTGGATTTGTTTTCACTGGAACAGACCAAATATGTCTTCCAAAGCACAAAAGACCATTAGGGAGAACATGAAAGAAAGGCCAAAACTGTAAACACTGGAGAACAACAATGTGTGTTGTGCTCATTTGACTGATTTCTTATAATGAATATAATCATTCACTCTACACTCTTGTCAAATCAAAACAAAATGTATTTACATAGCACTTTTCATGCACAGGAAAGTGGCAAACACAAAGTGATGTACAAAACAAATCAAAACAAACAAAAAAATAAAAAAATAATAGAAGAAGAAGAGAAGAAAACACACACGCAATCACACACACACACACACACACACACACACACACACACACACACACACGCACACACACACACACACAGCACTATTGACAATAACAAAACATAAACAAAACATGGCAGTGAGGATTTGAGGGAAAATACCACCTTTGAGGCGTCCCACACTGGAGAATAACTAAATTAACGCCATGAAAAAAAAAAGTATAAAACTTATGATAAAATATATGTAAACATTAAAATATAAATAATTAAAATATTACATTAATAAGTTAATAAAAACATAACATTGAGAGAATAATAGTAGAAATATTAATGATTAAAATAGAAAACAACACCATAAAATAATCCAAAACAGATGATCAATAAAAAGCATGATTAAAAGGGTGTGTCTTTTTTCAGAAATTTCATCGCTCTCTGCAGTCCTGAGTCTCTCTGGCAGGCTGTTCCACAGGTGGGAGCCATAGTGGCTAAATGCCGCATCACAGTGGATCTTTGTTCTAAGATTAGTTAAAAGGCCTGTGCTTGACGACCTCAGGATCCGCGAGGGTTGATAAGGTAAAAGCAAGTCAGATAATTAAGGCGCATGGCCATTAAGACATTTAAAAACTAATAATAGAACTTTAAAATCCACCAATGCAGCAACTTTAAAAATGGTGCAACGTGCCCCCGCCCTTTGGTCTTTCTCAGCAAGCGTGCAGCTGTGTTTTGTAATAATTGTAGACTTCTGATATTCTTTTTGGGAAGGCCAGAGAGCAAGGCATTGTAAACGACAGGAAATAAAAGCATGCATTAGAACCTCTTATTAGCCTGAGAGAGAAACGGGCGGACTTTGACTATGTTCTTAAGACAGGGTTTCCCACACATTCATTTATTTGTGGCGGTCCGCCACGAAAGAATTACGTCCGCCACAAATAAAAATAAAAATAAAATTAAAAAATTTAAAAAAATGTATATATATATATATATATATATATATATATATATATATATATATATATATATATATATATATATATATATATATATATATATATATATATATATATGTTTTGTCCTCTCCAGCTTCTCAGGCAAATCATATAGTTGATGTAGATGCCCATATCGGCTGTTCAGATTTACTTTACAAAAGAGAAGTGTAGGATACTTCTCTTGTTGCCTTATTTGTATTTGACTTTATTAAATGTATTTATATTAGAAACACAACATGTGTATATAACAAAGGGTGCAAAGTCTGCAGGCAGTAGGAAACACATGGTTAAGTGTAGGGAGTAAAACTGATGGCAGTCTAAAGTTCAATATTTTTGGAGCTCTTTGTTCAGTGGATCAGATGTTTGATGAAGCTCTGTGTCTATCTACCACCACTACTGTTTTCTGTTTATTTGTTACTGACTGTGGCAGGACACCTCTGCCTCTGTTTCACTTTATGTTGCTGGTAAATAATATGGTTGTAGTAGTAGGCTAAAGTTAAATTATTTAGTATGCACTAAATAAAGGGGCAGAGCTTTGAGACATTTTAGCTTTTATATTTTATAAGATATATTTTTTGTAAGAACCACAATTAATAATTATATTTCAGTGAATAACTTATTGTTCAAATCTGTATATAAATATGTACATAAAGGGTTGTAATTATAATGTAAAATGGATGGATGGACGTTTAAAACAAAACTGTTATTATTAATTAGTAAGTATACATTTTTTGAGCCTTTTTAGAGAAAATCAAATCATTGTAGTAAATTATGCAAATTACTCGATGATGTCATGGTGACCACGCCCATATCCACGCCCCCACCGCCACAGGTATCTTGGCAGTTTATGGGAAACACTGTAAGATGATAAAAACCTATTTTTTTTAGACCAGTTGATCTGCCGTTTCTTTTCTTCTCTCCTCTTCTCCCCTGTCCCTTGCGAGGGGGAGTTGCATAGGTCCGGTGGCCATGGATGAAGTGCTGGCTGTCCAGAGTCGGGACCCCGAGTGGACCACTAGCCTGTGCATCGGTTGGGGACATCTCTGCGCTGCTGACCCGTCTCCGCTCGGGATGGTTTCCTGCTGGCCGCCCTATGGACTGGACTCTCGCTGATGTGTTGGATCCACTGTGGACTGGACTTTCACAATATTATGTCAGACCCACTCGACATCCATTGCTTTCGGTCTCCCCTAGAGGGGGGGGGTTACCCACATATGCGGTCCTCTCCAAGGTTTCTCATAGTCATTCACCGACGTCCCACTGGGGTGAGTTTTTCCTTGCCCGTAAGTGGGCTCTGTACCGAGGATGTCGTTGTGGCTTGTGCAGCCCTTTGAGACACTTGTGATTTAGGGCTATATAAATAAACATTGATTGATTGATTGATATTTTGTAGTATTTTTAATAAGTGAGATAAAAGTCAGCTCGGAGTAAAAAATCACGCCCAGATTTTTTATAGACTGTTGGTTTAAAATCTTGTAATTTTGGTAAAAGTGTTTCCCTCTGGTCTTTAGGGCCTATAACGAAAACCTCTGTTTTGTCTTGGTTGAGCTGTAGGAAATTCACAGCCATCCGTGGCTTGATGTCTACAATGCAGTTAAAAAAGGGTATCTATTGGTCTTTTGTCATCAGGAGACACAACAATGTACAACTGTGTATCAATCAGTGTAACTGTGGAAACGGATGCCGTGTCTCCTAATGACGTCCCCAAGAGGCAGCATGTGAAGATTAAACAGAATGGAACCTAAAATTGAGCCTTGAGGAACCCCCACATCTCATCTCATGGATTCCCAAGGTACATGCATCCAAACATGTCTGTGAAATAAAAGCGGAACCAGTTAAAAACAGTATCAGAGAGGCCCACCAGGTGTTTAAGTATCTTTAATACAATGTGATGGTCTACTGTATCCAAAGCAGCACTTAGATCCAGCAGAACCAACACTGTTAGCTTTTTATTATCTAGATTCCACTTAATGTCATTTTAAAATCTTTAAAAGTGCTCTCTCGGTACTCTGGTTCATCCTAAAACCAGACTGATGTCTTTCTTAAAATGTTATTTATATTTAACAAGTCATTAACTTGGTTAAAAAACTGTTTTTCTAAAATGTTACTTAAGAACTGTAAGTGGGATACAGGTGGTTAGTTATTACAACCGTTTAGGTCCAAACTGCTCTTCTTCAAAAGGGCCTCAAGCAGTTTTTCACTATTTAGAACACAGGAAAAAAGAAAAAGACGTGTGTTGTTGTCTCATATAAAGATTGTGAACGATGGGCAAAAATCCAAAGTGTTATGCCATTGCAGACTGGAGCCACCACTGAACCCCTGACCAATCACAACCGAGCATGGTATGGTGTCAAAACTGTGCAAAAATCAGCACGCGTAAAAAACACTCTCAGCTCACGTGAATTCTGTTTGCACTCGCGCTGAGTTCCTCTGGTTCTCTACGCATGCGGAAATTCTAACTTTAGGCAGTTACTGTATAGGAGCGGGGTTGAATACATGGCAACTCCCCTCTATTCTGATTGGTTACGTTGAACACCTTCTCCTGGGCAGAGCCAATCTTAGGGAACTTTTACTGTCAAACTGTGTGTTCCTTCTGAAGAACATTAGTCTTTAGTCAAATATACAACCTGAGCTACAGTACAATATCCATAGCAACCACCATAGCATTGATAGAGACTGAATCAATATAAAATCAATCAAAGATAATTCACACAAACAACATACGGTTGTTCCTAGTAAGGAACAAGACATTAGAGGCGGCATGGCGTAGTGGGTAGAGCGCCCGTGTCAGAAACCTGAGGGTTGCAGGTTCGCTCCCCGCCTCTTACCATGCCGTTGTGTCCTTGGGCAGGACACTTCACCCTTGCCCCTGGTGACGCTCACACCGGTGAATGAATGTTGAATGAATGATAGGTGGTGGTCGGAGGGGCCGTAGGCGCAAATTGGCAGCCACGCTTCCGTCAGTCTACCCCAGGGCAGCTGTGGCTACGAAAGTAGCTTACCACCACCAGGTGTGAATGAATGATGGGTTTTTAACATGTAAAGCGACTTTGGGTACTTACAAAAGCGCTATATAAATCCCAGGTATTATTATTATTATTATTAATACAACGTTGATTATACATATATGGCCTTTAAAACTGACTTTGAAAAAATGTTGCAAAATAGTTGTATTTGTAAATTGAGACAACGTTGATGTCCAATGTTGGATCCATGTTGTTGTTTGGAAAATGACCAAATTTTAATGGTCAAATCAATGTCACAACCTGACACTGAATAAACGTTGTCAAAAAGTATGTTGTTTGAACGTTGTATTTGTGTTGTAGAACAATGGTTGGGAAATGACCAAAATTCAATGGTCACATCAACGTCAGAACCCAACATTGATTAAACGTCAAAAACCATGTTGTTCCAACATTATGTTTAAGTTGCTCATTGTCAGGACCTAATCCAACAAGTTCTCAACATTGTTTTAATGTCTTGTGCCTGCTGGGTAAGAAGGAAATGTAAATAGACCTATGAACAAAATCTTAAAACGGGGGGGGAAGTCACGTATTCACATTTTGTGTAGGATGAATGTATAAGAAGATTGTAAGTCCAGCATCAAAAGTCAATACAACTAAATGTCTGCAGTTCAACCATTTTTACCTTTGGCACGAGAACAGCGTTAATTTCTGACAGAAAAAGATTAAAAAACAGATTTCGACTTTTTTGCTATGGTCTGAAATTTTTGATCATCTGATGAACAGCCTGTTTGAGTTAAAAAACAGAGCATGACCGTCAACCTTTTATTGTTGTATTTTCCTGTTTCCGCCTACATTTTCCTGTTGGTGCTTTCTTTTGCAGGCAGCTTGTTCTAGCGTCTAGGGACAGAGCAACGAAGCAGGTGGAAACACTCGTTTCATAAGCCCTGCGTCCATGCTGCGTTCGATGCTAAGATTCTTCATGGTTGTCCTGTGTTCATCCGAATTCTCTATTCTGTGCCAATGCTTCTGTTCCCCTTGTTTGCCGCAGTCAAGAAGGAATTGTTCAAAACACACATGTTTTTGGACTAAATCAAGACTTACAGGTCCTCCTCTCCATTAACTCGTTCACTTCATGGCCCCTGCTACTAGATACTTAACACAAAAAGTAACATGTCACGAAATGTGCAATTGTTACTCAAACTGCATTTGTATATATTTGTTAGTCAGCAAAGAGGTCTTCAACAGGGGGTCCGTGACCCCTTGATGATCCACAGGTACTGCAGGTATTACTTTTTAAAATATTTTTTTCATATTTCACCGCAATTTTTCCACAATATTTAAAGTCTCTCCAGTATTTTGTTGGCTTTTTTGTAAATCTTGCAGCCTAAAAAGGTCTAAATTCACGGCAGCTTTTTCAGAAAGTTGCGGTACAAGTTGCAATGTTTGAGGCATTTTTTTTTTTCAATAACATTAAATCAACTTGAGATTTTATGAATTTCTTACTTTAAGTTTTCCTTAAACAAAAATTGGAAAACAAATACTGTATTAATGTTTTACTCGTTTTATACCACAACGACTTAAAAGTCGACCTACTATGGCAGTAAAAGCATACATTCAGAGCTCATTGTCAAAGTTGCGATTTCCTGAATTAATTATCAACGTTTTAAAGGTGCTGTTTGCAACTTGCTCAGTAACAGTTTTCAAACCAAAACATACGAAAAGAACACCACCGGCAAGCTTATGTTACCATTAGTGATTTAACAGAACGCATTTGTTTTAAAATGGTCTATATTTTACATAATTACTAAGTTTATGCAGTCGGTGTTCACTCATTTGTCTCATCAACACATACATCCAGGAAGCGTGTGCATACAACAGCAGTCCAAGAGAAGCAACAAACAATTTTGAGGTCATTTTGTTGTTATGATAGAATATACATTCAATGACAATTAACACTAACAATTCAAAGTGCTATTATTAGCTAGCAACACCCAAAGCCAATGTACGTGCATGTGTTACATGTACGTCGTACTGTTATAGAAGCCATAAGGGGGTGGGATATAACGCGCAAAATACGTCAGCGTTCTCTAGGCATCTGTGAAAATGTTGCAAACAGCCCCTTTAGGTGTTCCTGGTAACGTGATCTCAATATGCACAGGATTCCAACAAAAATGGGAAAACAAATACTGTATTTTTGACTTTATTTTTTTTAATTTTTTTTTTACCATACAGACTTGAAAAGTAGACACTAGATGGCAGTAAAAGTACATACACAGAGTTCATTGTCAAATTACTATAGTGTTGCAATTGATTACAACTAATATTAGTAGCAATTATTTATTATTACAGAAAGAAAATCAGCTGTCTGCTCTGTCATCCACAAGTTGCAGACATTTTCCTATGTTTGTCCATCTTAAACATTTTTTAATACCGACGGACTTTGGTCGCTACCTACAACAGTACCAAATTCAGTATCTATCCCTACTCCATTATCATAAAGGAATCACTGAAAACTCAACGGCGACATGAGCTTCGTGTCCTGAATGCCAATTTACTTGTGGCGCATGTCTGAGTTTGTGCGACGAATGTGAATCAAGGACCTGATTCACTTCAGTGAGTGACACCGAAAACTAGAGTCACTTAAAAGGAATCTAGTTTCCCATCACTCACTACTTGCTACTAGCTAGATTTGTGCTGTAGTTCTTGTATGTTCAGTCTTTGTTACTTGTAGGTTTTGGTCGCTACCTTTCACTAATGTTTCTCCAGGTGTCTTCTGAACTGCTTCGCTGCTCTGTTCCTTGTAGGTGTTGTTTCCCGGCCTTAAAGCATAGTATCTACTCTTATGGATACTCATATTTGATTTGTTATGAGTTTCCAGATATATAAACAACAGTTGTTTTTAACATTTTTATATTTCCGCACTTACGCATTGTTTAAAATCTGTTCAAATAAACTGTGTTGAACAACATTCATGACTCTTATGTCTCTGTCAGCATTCAAAACCAAGCCAGCACCGTCACACAAAATACTGTATAGTTAAATTAAATATATTTATCTTAAAAGGGATTTGCACTTTTTTGGGGAATTTTGCCTGTCGTTCACAATCATTATGACTAGAGATGTCCAATAATATCGGCCTGCCGATATTATCAGCCGATAAAGGCTTTAAAATGTAATATCGGAAATTATCGGTTTCGGTTTCAACTTCCCGATTTTCCCGGGAGACTCACGAATTTCAGTGCCCCTCCCGAAAAACTCCCGGGGCCACAATTTCCCGATTTCCACCCGGACAACATTATTGGAGGCGTTCCTTAAAGGCACTGCCTTTAGCGTCCTCTACAACCTGTCGTCACGTCCGCTTTTCCTCCATACAAACAGCGTGCCGGCCCAGTCACGTAATATATGCGGCTTTTACACACACATAAGTGAATGCAAGCCAAACTTGATCAACAGCCATACAGGTCACACTGAGGGTGACCGTATAAACAACTTTAACACTGTTACAAATATGCGCCACACTGTGAACCCACACTAAACAAGAATGACAAACACATTTCGGGAGAACATCCGCACCGTAACACAACATAAACACAACAGAACAAATACCCAGAAGAACCCCTTGCAGCACTAACTCTTCCGGGACGCTACAATATACACCCCCTGCTACCACCAAACGTACATTGTTTAATGCATCCAGCGGGGCATCACAACAAAATTAGGCGTAATAATGTGTTCATTCCACGACTGTATATATCGGTATCGGTTGATATCGGAATCGGTAATTAAGAGTTGGACAATATTGGAATATCGGATATCGGCAAAAAAGCCATTATCGGACATCTCTAATTATGACGATGGATGGATTTTTTTAATGCATTCTAAATATTAAATAAATGTAAATAAAAGTCCGCTTATAGTGGAGCCAACGGGAGCTTCACTATTTCGCCCATTAAATCCAATAAATAAACAATCAAAAACTGCCAACAATACTGCATTTATATTTCGTGACTTGAATATCAACCAAGTATTAGTGCTATTGTTAATATAAGCGCTAAGGTAGATGATCTATTTATAGCGGCGCCGTGATCACTACCATGTGTACCCATGTTTACATCGAGTGGTCTGCTGCTTCCTCGCTTCCTTGGTAGACTTTGACAGCCATTTAGGACCCGAAAATGGCCAGGACGACACAAAAAGATCCTTGGTCTCTCCCACCGCCCACCCCATTTCTTTGTGAGGACTATGAGACATTCTTCATCTAAAAGGGAATATATGAACATCCTTGCAGTCGGCATCTTAATGACAGCAAACATTGCACAGTAAGAGATGTTTTATTATGTTTGTTGGCTCTCATGAAGTGTGCAATGAGTAAAAATCGGTGATGAAGAAAAAAAAAGCAAAAATCGTAATGTGTTTTTGAAATAAATGTGCCATGTATGCTTAAAACAATCAAAATACGTAAATATTAAATGTTATTATAAATGTATCCGTTACTACATTACATATATACTTACATCATGTACAGTATATAAAACTTCAATGGAGGTGTTTGGATGTTTTTAAGGGCTTTGTAGGCGGAATTGCGCGGCTGCCATAGGCTCCATTGTAAGCAGACTTTTAATTAGATTTATTTAGAATCCAATTATTTAGAATGCAAAAAAAAAACATAAATAACATCCATTGTCATGTCTTTCGTAATGATTGTGAACGATAGGCATAATTCCAAAAAAGGTGCAGCTTCCCCTTTAAGATCGGAAGAACCTTGCAAGTTTGTACCATGTATTCATGGATACATACTTGCAAGAGTGGAAGTTGTTGTTGAACTTACATATGCATGTGGTGAGCCTAGGGTATGTAGCCAGGTTTGCACATGCATCTGTAGCTGCCCACAGTGTTGACACAGTTTCCATTTGAACATAAACCCTGTAGCTGGCATTCATCAAAATCTGTGAATTTGTTAAATAAGCACAACTTATACGATTTACAACTGCATTCTTTTTTGTAAGTTTAATAACATTTAAAGACAGGCTCATTCAATCAAAGTGTCTGGTGAAAGCAAACTCAACAATCAGCTGTTGTTTCCAAGAAACCTGCCATAAATTCATGTGGAGGTCTGAACTATTTTGTAAAAGTGACTTCAGTCTGTGTGGTCCTTTCCATGAACTAAATGAACACTTATACAATCACATTCAATTGTTCGTACTGACTGTATTCTTGTGGTATTTCTGTGATTTCACGTTAGCCTGGCCCTCATATTTAAGACTTAGGCTAAATCCCAACTCTCCACCTTAACCCTTTGTCTTACATCTAGACCAGGGGTGTCTAAACTACGGCCCGCAGGCCAAGTGCCAAGTTCCAATAATTTTTTAGGACCTTTAACATCGAAACTGTAGCCGCCATAAGGATGTGCAATGATATTTTCAAATTACCGTAAGTCTTGAACTATAAAAAGTATTTCAATGGTTGGAATCTGTGTTTTTGAGTGATATACAGGTTATTATGGTAATCTACATCACGGCAGCTCAGACGAGGCACCAAGCAGTGTAGGCGAGGTTTGTTTACAGAGCGGCTAGCATGAAACGTGGGTGTCAGGGACAGACGCAAAAGCAGATTTTTACTCCAAAGTTCCGCAAAGAAGTGATCAGATTGTGCTCGGTTAAAAAATATGTAGATCGAGGACATGGTCTGAGAAATGAAAGAGGAGCGACTTTGATATGATGTTAATATTCAGTGTTTTATCATTCATAGTTAATGTAAATCCCATATTCTTTATTTTCATGTACATTCTGGGTGTATCATTCAGTACAACAATTTAAAATTCCATTCTGTTTTTATGGGTGGTCTGTCATAACTTTTTAAGCATTCTGTTAGATATTAGTGTGAGTTTTTGTATTAGGCCCCCGAGCTAGCACCAGTCCCCAGGCTGGTCCCCGTGTCAGCACCAGTCCCCAGGCTGGCCCCCGTGTCAGCACCAGGCCCCAGGCTGGCCCCCGAGCTAGCACCAGGCCCCAGGCTAGCCCCCGTGTCAGCACCAGTCCCCAGGCTGGCCCCCGAGCTAGCACCAGTCCTCAGGCTGGCCCCCGACCTAGCACCAGCTCCCAGGCTGTCCCCCGAGCTAGCACCAGCTGCCAGGCTGGCCCCCGCGCCGGCACCCACTCCTAGGCTGGTGCCCATACCAGTACCAGCACCCGGACTGGCCCCCGTCCCAGCACCTGCACCCAGGCTGGTTCCGACGTCAGCACCACGACCAGCGCCGGCGTCAGCACCACGGCCAGCACCATCTTCAGCACCACGGCCAGCGCCGGTTTCAGCACCACGTCCAGTGTCGGCTTCAGCACCACGGCCAGTGCCTCAGCCAGCTCCCGCGTCTCCCGTCTTCGACGACGTCGTCCTCCACGTCTCCGGCTCCGATGACATCGTCCTCCACGTCGCCGGCTCCAACGACATCGTCCTCCACGTCTCCAGCTCCGACGACATCGTCCTCCACGTCTCTGGCATCGACGACATCGTCCTCCTCGTCTACGGCTGGCCGGCCGCATAGGTGGGCATCAGGCGCCCGCACGCGAGGCCCTCTGCGGTCAGTGCATGGACGCTTGTTACGCCACTCGCATCCGCCTGCCCGACGGCCAAGAAGGTGGCCATTCCTTGTCGCCCGCCTCGCCGGCCGCAGACTCGCCGGCCACCAGACTCGTCCCCGGTGGATTCGGGGACACGTGGGCTGGCGACCCACCACCAGTTCACCCCTCCACCCTCCCTTGACTTGTGTTCTTCTCTTTCGGGTCATAAGACATCTGGAAGCTGTCCATAGAAGCGGGGTACTGTCACGGCGCGGGCTCAAACTCGCTTTTCCCCAGCAGCTGGGTCTTCCTGCACCTCCGCCGGCAGCGCGCCGAGACGCGCCCCTGCTCGCGCTGGCCGCGTCACGCCCACATGGCGGCAAGGCTGTGGGCGATCGGGAATCTGCACACCTGGGACTGATGAGGTCGAGCGGTATAAGGACCAGTGGACCCTTGGATCCTGGCGGGAACTTAGTTCTCTATGGTGGACCGTAAGCCAACTCAAGCTTTATACTCTTTGTTTTGCTCTCTGCGTTTCGCTCATTGTCTGATGTCGTTGTTTTCCTCCCACAGTGTTTTCCCGAGTTTTACTTGTTGGATCTCCTGTCGTTCCCCTCTGGATTCTTACTGCCTCCCTCGATCCTCAACCCCCTTGCATGGCCACGAACTGTGACGCCTCTGTCTCGCCCTGGATCATCTGCCTGCCCCACGGACTGTCTTCTTGCTTTGTCCCTCCTCTCGCTCTCCTCAACACTAGGTAACACACACTTCAGCTAATCCTACACATAGCCTCACACATACACTCTCTTGGGTTTAGTCACACTCAATTTCCTTAGTTTAGTTATTAGGTAGTATTATTATTATTATTATTATTATATATATATATATATATATATATATATATATATATATATATATATATATATATATATATATATATATATATATATATATATATATATATATATATATATAATCATTGAACATTACTGCCCCCTGGTGTCTGTGTCGTCGCAACTCCCTCCTCCAACCATAACACCTCCTGCTATTAGAACTTTGTCGACATCATAAAACACGTATATTTTAAATTACAAATCAATTACAGTGCATGATGGGTGATATGCAACCACTCTCTCCACACTTCCCCAAGTTTGCATTTTAGCTGCTTGATATTTCTGATTGATTACAAAAGTTAAAGGAGATCAGGGAAAGTAACAATGTAGGAGTCCAACTTTCAGATACTTTCAATATTTAATGTTTTATCATTTATACTTCATATTGCATTGTCGTCAGGGTCTGATGTGGCGGTGTGGGTTGTTAAAGTTGAAGTAGTGTAAGTTATATGTAGTTGTTCAATCCGTCATAACTTAATTTAATCAATGCAAACTGAAGTGTTATTTTTGTCCAAATGATTGTTGTTACGTCACAATCAATGCTCTGCTGCGTGGCAAAAAAAGTGTCGTAATGTGTATACTTGTGTATGTGTATGTGTGCATCCATAGAACAGCGTATTGGCGATTACCCTCGAAAATATTGCTTTACCGCAGTTTGTACTGTATTTCTACCTGTTTGGCAAACTTCCCTCTACAATTTGGTATGACATTTTAATTATATCATTGTGATCGCAGATTAAGTGTAAAAACAGCTGCGTGAACGTAATCACAGATCACTCTGAGACAGCGCACAGTTGTACTATAAAAATGGGACCCATAACCTCCCTGCTTGGCACTCAGCAACAAAGGGTTGGAGTTGGGGTTAAATCACCAAAATGATTCCCGGGCGCGGCGCCGCTGCTGCCCACTGCTCCCCAAGGGGATGGGTCAAATGCAGAGGACAAATTTCACCACATCTAGTGTGTGTGTGACAATCATTGGTACTTTAATCTTTAATCTTTAATAAATAATAATAAAAAAACAACTGAAATTAGGGTTGTGATTTCAACATCAAATTTATTTAGATGCTTATTCAATTACATTACATATATATTTAATATCTATACAAGTACACATACTTCAGAACTGTATAAATATATATATTGTATATACATTGTGTGTATGTGTGTATATATACTCATATATACATACATACATACATATTTGTATTTATTTGATATGTATAATGTATCATAAATGCATATAATATATTATTATAATATGTATATATGTACATAAATATATGTATAGGCTATACATATGTGTGTATATCATTGGCGGCCCGTACGTTTCCCACCTAGGCCTTCAGTGATGTCCTACTTAATCTGACTTTAATGATTACCTCTTAAGATACCATAACTTATGTCACCACATGACTACGACTGGAGAAATACTATACAGAAACACACTTGCGCTCTACTGGGCATTGCACCAGCCGACACTGTTGACCTCAACAGTGTACAAAACGGGCTATTTCTCGGCGCATTTAAAAATCAATAAACCCGCTTCAGCAGTTAAAACATACCTTATGTGGTACAGTCAAAATTAAAATAATTGTAAAAAAAAAAACATAAAATGTGAAAAAATAAAGAAATACAATATTTAAACTCACAATTTGTAGCACACATCCGACGCCGTATAAGCGAGTGTTTCTGCTCTTGGTTGGTTGAGTCGAGCGGAAGTGGCGGGCAAATCATCTCACCGCCGGGACAACTTAGCAAGCTTGAGGGGTCAGCCAACCTCGTCTCACAAGATCTAGTTTCTCTTTAAATATCCTTCTTGAAAATGGCCTTGCAAGTATATATGTGCCACCTAATCAATGTTTTGCTCTCCTTCCTTGTGGGTTTGAAAAGTGAAGTATCGGTGATCTCTCTGCTAGCACTCTCTGCTTCCACAAACAACAACTTGTAATTGGACACTCACTTGGGAGTGACAAATGAGCATCCAATCACAGTCACGTTTAACATAAGGTTACTTAAATGGGCTATTTTCAACAACTCGTGATCTGATTGGCTATCACAACTGTCTATCAACTGAATGTTCTCCATTCGTTTACACTGGACAGCAGCCACTCATGTTGATTCAGAACAAGCTAGCGGAATTCTGATTGGATAAAAGCGCTAACGTAAAAACAAGCAATACTGGAGCCTAATATGACATTAAGATAATATGATGAATACGTTTATATATTCATGAAAATCTAATTAAAAATTAAATTAACTTTTATCAATGTATGATCATGATGGGGGGGGCGAGTGACGAGAATTTTTTTTTAACAATTGTTTTTTTTGTTTGTTTTGTTTTTTTAAATTATTTTTTTATACAAATACATATGTCATTTCATTTAGAAACCCAGACAAGCATCAAATAAACATACTACAAAAAGAGGAATAAATAATATCTCTTACGGCGGAACACCATCTGTATGCCGACGTAATAAACAAATCGTGCTGTCCCGCTCACCCACCGCGAGTCACGGCCACCGCAAGTCAGAAAGCAGAAGACACAAACCGCGCTGAATATCAGAAAGTAGCTAGCTACCCTAATTTTTAATCTCAACTCAACGTTGAGCATGACTTAAAGGCCTACTGAAACCCACTACTACCGACCACGCAGTCTGATAGTTTATATATCAATGATGAAATCTTAACATTGCAACACATGCCAATACGGCCGGGTTAACTTATAAAGTGCAATTTTAAATTTCCCGGGAAATATCCGGCTGAAACGTCTCGGTATGATGACGTATGCGCGTGACGTAGTCAGTTAAACGGAAGTATTGGTACCCCGTTGAATCCTATACAAAAAGCTCTGTTTTCATTTCATAATTCCACAGTATTCTGGACATCTGTGTTGGTGAATCTTTTGCAATTTGTTTAATGAACAATGAAGGCTGCAAAGAAGAAAGTTGTAGGTGGGATCGGTGTATTAGCAGCGGACTACAGCAACACAACCGGAGGACTTTGTTGGAGAGCAGACGCGCCAGCCGGCGACCTCACCTTGACTTCCTACGTCTCCGGGCCGCCAACCGCATCTGTGATCGGGTGAAGTCCTTCGTCGCACCGTCGATCGCTGGAACGCAGGTGAGCACGGGTGTTGATGAGCAGATGAGGGCTGGCTGGCGTAGGTGGAGAGCTAATGTTTTTAGCATAGCTCTGTGAGGTCCGGTTGCTAAGTTAGCTTCAATGGCGTCGTTAGCACAGCATTGTTAACCTTCGCCAGCCTGGAAAGCATTAACCGTGTATTTACATGTCCACGGTTTAATAGTATTGTTGATTTTCTATCTATCCTTTACGGAGCCCCTAAAGGGACATGGGAATTTATTTTTTTTTAGAGAAAGTATCTCGTGGCCACGAGAAAGTTTCTCGTGCGCACGAGAAACTTTTAGTAAAAAAAAAAAAAAAAAAAAAAATTTTTTTTTTTTTTTTTTTAAATAAAAAGTTTCTCGTGGCCACGAGAAAGCATTGGATGCGTGCTGATGGTTTGGTGTGTGTTAAAATGGCAGTTTAGGAGTTAATATGGCTGTATTTCCAATTAGGACTTTCCCCCATGTGTGTTGTGGCAAAATGTGAATGCTTGATTAGTAGGTGTGAGACAAACACTTTATCTTCCTGGTTATTGTAACGCTACGTGTTTGACATTATTTAAGACTTTATCATGCCCGGGAAAGGACAGTTTTCCTCTTCTGTGGCTGTGGGGGGTGGGCGTGGCTTGCGGACCTGCAGCGAAGCGGAGTGTGTCAGTTAGTCCGATGTTGATGTGATCAAACTTCTTTCTTGCTTGGAAGATACACACACAATTGTAACTGTTATTTCTTCCTGCAAATAATAAATATGTACAACGTGTTTGGATGTATTCATTTATGTAAAATTGTCATTAAATGTAATATTGCCTGACAAAAAGTGATTTGACGTACGTAATATTTTGATATTTACACATCGCATATTTACACACGCGCATCTGACTAGAATACCCTTATGTGCATTACATATATCAACATCAACTACCTACTCTACTGTTTACTTGTTGAAATACCCTTTTTAGAGCAAATATCTACCCATATAATTTTTATGTGTATATATATATATATATATATATATATATATATATATATGTATATATGTATATATATATATATATATACATATATATATATATATAAATATATATATATATATATATATATATATATATATATATGTATGTATGTATGTGTATATATATACATGTATGTGTATATATATATGTATGTGTATATATATATATATATATATATATATATATATATATATATATATATATATATATATATATATATGTATGTGTATCTATATATATATATATATATATATATATATGTGTGTGTATCTATATATATATATATATATATATATATGTGTGTGTATCTATATATATATATATATATATATATATATATATGTATATATATATATGTGTGTATATATATATATATATATATATATATATATATATATATATATATATATATATGTATATATATATATATATACATACATATTATGTATAAGCATGTATATATATACTCTACCGTTTAAAAGTTTGGGGTCACATTGAAATGTCCTTATTTTTGAAGGAAAAACACTGTACTTTTCAATGAAGATAACTTTAAACTAGTCTTAACTTTAAAGAAATACACTCTATACATTGCTAATGTGGGAAATGACTATTCTAGCTGCAAATGTCTAGTTTTTGGTGCAATATCTACATAGGTGTATAGAGGCCCATTTCCAGCAACTATCACTCCAGTGTTCTAATGGTACAATGTGTTTGCTCATTGGCTCAGAAGGCTAATTGATGATTAGAAAACCCTTGTGCAATCATGTTCACACATCTGAAAACAGTTTAGCTCGTTACAGAAGCTACAAAACTGACCTTCCTTTGAGCAGATTGGGTTTCTGGAGCATCACATTTGTGGGGTCAATTAAACGCTCAAAATGGCCAGAAAAAGAGAACTTTCATCTGAAACTCGACAGTCTATTCTTGTTCTTAGAAATGAAGGCTATTCTACAAAATTGTTTGGGTCTAGTCAGATGCGCGTGTGTAAATATGCGATGTGTAAATATCAAAATATTACGTACGTCAAATCACTTTTTGTCAGGCAATATTACATTTAATGACAATTTTACATAAATGAATACATCCAAACACGTTGTACATATTTATTATTTGCAGGAAGAAATAACAGTTACAATTGTGTGTGTATCTTCCAAGCAAGAAAGAAGTTTGATCACATCAACATCGGACTAACTGACACACTCCGCTTCGCTGCAGGTCCGCAAGCCACGCCCACCCCCCACAGCCACAGAAGAGGAAAACTGTCCTTTCCCGGGCATGATAAAGTCTTAAATAATGTCAAACACGTAGCGTTACAATAACCAGGAAGATAAAGTGTTTGTCTCACACCTACTAATCAAGCATTCACATTTTGCCACAACACACATGGGGGAAAGTCCTAACTGGAAATACAGCCATATTAACTCCTAAACTGCCATTTTAACACACACCAAACCATCAGCACGCATCCAATGCTTTCTCGTGGCCACGAGATACATGTCTAAAAAAAAAAAAAAAATTCCCATGTCCCTTTAGGGGCTCCGTAATCCTTCCAGTCAGGGGTTTATTTTTTTTTCTGTATATGCAGTTAAAGCACGATGCTATCACGTTAACTCGTAGCTAAAGTGTTTCACCGATGTATTGTCGTGGAGATAAAAGTCACTGTAAATGTCCATTTCGGGCCTGACAGAAAAAGTTTGACAACCACTGCTTTACATGCAGTTGGCTTTTGGCCCCGAGCCAAATGTTTTTAACCCAATGCGGCCACCCGAGTCAAAAAGTTTGGACACCCCTGCCATCGACCTAACTTTTTCAAACAGAATGATGGAAAGCACCCCCTCAAAAATAAGATGCTCCTTGTTTCCCACTATGCCATCACCATGAGCCACTTGGTGGCTTTTAGCATTATTATCATTAGAAGATAAGGTAACATTATAGCATTCAGAAGTTACAATATGTGTTATAAAAAGAACAAAAAAAATAACACGCTACATCCATCCATCCATTTTCTACTGCTTGTCCCTTTTGGGGTCACAGGGGGTGCTGGAGCCTATCTCAGCTGCATTCGGGCGGAAGGCGGGGTACACCCTGGACAAGTCGCCACCTCATTGCAGGGCCAACACAGATAGACAGACAACATTCACACTCACATTCACACACTAGGGACACTTTTTAGTGTTGCCAATCAACCTATCCCCAGGTGCATGTCTTTGGAGGTGGGAGGAAGCCGGAGTACCCGGAGGGAACCCTACGCAGTCACGGGGAGAACATGCAAACTTCACACAGAAAGGTCCCGAGCCCAGGATTGAACTCAGGACTACTCAGGACCTTCGTATTGTGAGGCACATGCACTAACCCCTATCCCACCGTGCTGCCCCACGCTAAACATAGTAAATGTAAATTCTGAATGTAAATTAGTTGTTTAAACATTCATAACATTTATGTGGGATCTGAGCTGAGGATGTCGTTGTGGCTTGTGCAGCCCCTTGAGACACTCGTGATATAGGGCTATATAAGTAAACATTGATTGATTGATTGATTGATGATTTAATAATTAATAGTGAAGATTGTAGTTTGCTGCTTGTCTGACATTGTAGTTTACCAGCTTCGTAGTAAAAGAGTGCGGGTACTAGACTGGCCTGCCTGTAGTCCAGACCCGTCTCCCATTGAAAATGTGTGGCGCATTATGAAGCGTCAAATACGACAATGGAGATTGTTGAACAACTTAAGCTGTACATCAAGCAAGAATGGGAAAGAATTCCACCTGAAAAGTTTAAAAAATTGGTCTCCTGAGCTCCCAAACGCTTACTGAGTGTTGTTAAAAGGAAAGGCCATGTAACACAGTGGTAAAAATGCCCCTATGCCAACTTTTTTGCAATGCGTTGCTGCCATTAAGTTCTAAGTTAATGATTATTTGAAAAAAAAAAAAAGTTTCTCAGTTTGAACATTAAATATCTTGTCTTTGCAGTCCATTCAATTGAATATAAGTTGAAAAGGATTTGCAAATCATTGTATTCTGTTTTTATTTACAATTTACACAACGTGCCAACTTCACTGGTTTTGGGTTTTGTGGAATGTTTTGGGTTTTTGTTCTTTTTTACATTTATTGCGTTCTAATCAAGCAATCACCAGATAGACCGAGTGAGAAATTGGAATACATAGAATTTAAATTAATAAATACAATTTAACAGTGTGTTACCTTGGCAATGAGTGCTGTTGATTCTCTTGTAACCCTGAGGACAGTCGATCAGAGGAATAGCTGCTGGGAGAACGCCAAGAACAAAAATTAGGAATTTCATTCAAACATTTGATAAACCACCCATAAAGTATCTTAAAACAAAATAATGTTGGTATTATTGATGGACTGCGATGAGGTGGCGACTTGTCCACGGTGTACCCCACCTTCCGCCCGAATGCAGCTGAGATAGGCTCCAGCACCCCTCGCCACCCCGAAAGGGACAAGCGGTAGAAAATGGATGGATGGATGGATTGATGGATGAAATATGGTATAGCTGGGTTGCAATCACGTGACTGTTACGTTCCACGTAGTGGTGGTTTGTATGTTTTGTTTTTCCTCTTCTATTGTTTCTACAGGTCACACTCATTCACTGCCTCTGTTCCCAGCTGCTCCTCATTTCACCTGTTAATCAGCCAGTCAATCCCGGTCCAACATTCATCCTCCTATTCTGCTTAAAACCACCTGCTCACCATTGGATGAGGTTGATTCTTTTTCTGTCATGCTGTGTGGAGCCTTAATAGACGCTACTTTGTTTTGTACTCATTTTTGTTAAACTCTTTGCTTAATTTGTGCCACCTGTTTTTTATCTATCAACTTTTGTAAGTATCTGTTTAGTGTGCAGCTTAGTCTTGGGAAAGGTTAGACAGAGGCCTCTATACACTACACACGTAGGACGTGTTTTTGTATAGAGACACCAGGCTTAGTGGTGGCTGTCACCCTTGTAGGCTTTGGACCCCGTCTTTGGCTAGAGTAGGTAGTTAGGTTTTTGGTTTATGCTAATGAAATAGCTTTAGTTAGTCATCTTACCTTTCCTTTTTAGAGGTGTCTTTTGGTATGTTTTGTTCATTTCTTTGACAGCACCTGTATTCCCAAGCTAGGCTAGTGTTGTTTCTTGTTGCAACCCCCCCACGGTTACTTTTCAATAACACTAGTTTTGTTTTAAATTCTTGGCTTTGGTGTCTTTAATTTACAACTCATTTGGTTTATACACTTTTATATTGCGTTCTCCTACGATCCCTAGACTCTGAGTCATCTGGGAACGTAACAGTGACCTAGAAGCACATCTGGGCACTTCTGGGTTTCAGGCGATGGTCTAGAGTCCCATCAGACTACTGTTTATTTACCTGAATCAGTGCTGATTTCGGCATATTTTGAAAGGTTTAGAGGCAAATATAAAAGGGATCATGGAAACATTTTTTGAAATGGGATAGAGTGGATGTATACATTCTTAAGATAAATATATTTTTTTAATGATTTAAATCATTTATCATCACCAAGAGATTACTGCTCGCAAGACCTCACTTCACTTGACACAGTATTTAGAGAAGGAAAGATTTGAGGCACATCATGTCTTTACATCTGAGGGCTCCACAATTTAAGCATTAATCCGTGAAAGACAAAGTTGACTTATTTGTGCATCGCTAATTAACGTATTTGACATAACGAGTGCCGTGCTGCTGTGATCGTGATGCTAATGAAAAAAAGATACGTTTGTTTGCAGCTGATTTCCTGCTACAAATATTAGTCTCATCTACAATTACATCTACGAGAGATGTATTCATCTAGTTTATTAATACTACTAAGGATATTTTCTTGATGCTAACAAATATCACCAAAGACGCTACAATGTGGTCACCCATGCCAAATAAAGCAACTACTAAGCTTTTAGTTTCTGTTATGAAAATCGGGAAAGAAAATACGGTGGATTGGACCAACAATCACAACATTTATTATTAGGACTTAACATCATGTTAGTTTATTTGCACAACCAGGTCTTCATAGTTATATTTAGGCATAGAAACCACAAAAGAACACAAACTAATGCGATCTCTTGTCCTACATTTAGTTCGGCTCTCAAACACTATTAATTACGTTAAATAACAATAATTACGTTAAGCTCCTGACGCAATAATTTGAATGATGCGGACACGTTTGTTACTGGATACTTTCTAATATGCTTCTTCCTTGGAGACTTTGTATGTGTAAGTAATATGCAACTATAATTATTTGTTACTTGTTTATGTTGAAAAATGTGCTGTTTTAGACTGTAATATTGTTCAAATAGGGACACTTATTATGTATGTCCAGCTTAGTAGCCTAGTAGTATACCATGTTTACCTTGTGTACATTAATTGAATAAATACAAAAATAGACCAACCTTGTGTGCTTATTGGAGGACATTTAGATGCCAACTGGCTGTCCAGCTTTGCACAAGTAAACACACTGCAAGACTGCTTGAATCGGAGCTTAAATCGGAGATATCATCAGATACTTTTTTTTTTTTGCTGATATCGGACCGATATCTGATATCAATACCAGATCGGGACACCCCTAATTATTAACCAATAAATAGATCACACTGATAGACCTTATTAAATCATACAATAATAAATAATGAACTCAGGATAAATGCTGTGGTTCAGCATTCTTTCCAGTAAATGTATTTATCTGTTCTGTTTCTAAAACTGGCTTCTCTCAGTACATTGTTTGACTTATTTGCTCAATCCCAACCATAATTCATACCAATATGCTGACAACGTTTTCATGTGGTATCCAAGTACAAATGTTTTGAATTACATTTTCCCTGTATGGTCGTATTTTTTCTTGATCACGTCACTTTTGTGAATGAAAACCCCGCAGCTTCATGGTGCTGTCAGGATTTGTTTTCAAAGCGAGGAAAGCCTAACGTGTTTCGAAAGTAATGCAAGGTGTCGGCTTGAGCGGCTTGGCTGGTTGTCTCTGGACATGCAAGTTGCACATGAAAAGATACCAGATGGTGAAGCTGTGTCTTGACTTTGATAAGTGGGAGCCCTGATGTAAGCATGGACTGGTCGCCATCATTCGCAGAGCACCTTGTAGACACCGACAACACTTAACAATGCCACTGAGTGGGAATTGAACACAAAAGTCAACCACTGACCAAAAAGTCACTGTTTCAATTCTCACATACCTAGATAGTTCTGTTTTTCACAACAATGTACATTATTGTTTGATGTCAAGTTCTGACAGGCATTCTGACAAATTCATCCATTTAAAGGCCTACTGAAACCCACTACTACCGACCACGCAGTCTGATAGTTTATATATCAATGATGAAATCTTAACATTGCAACACATGCCAATACGGCCGGGTTAACTTATGAAGTATAATTTTAAATTTCCCGCTAAACTTCCGGTTGAAAACGTCTATATATGATGACGTATGCGTGTGACGTCACTAGTTAAACGGAAGTATTGGTACCCCATTGAATACAATACAAAAAAGCTTTGTTTTCATCTCAAAATTCCACAGTATTCTGGACATCTGTGTTGGTGAATCTTTTGCAATTTGTTTAATGAACAAGGAAGACTGCAAAGAAGAAAGTTGTAGGTGGGATCGGTGTATTAGCGGCTGGCTGTAGCAACACAACCAGGAGGACTTTGACTTGGATAGCAGACGCGCTAGCCGACGCTAGCCGCCGACCGCACGGATGATCGGGTGAAGTCCTTCGTCCTTCCGTCGATCGCTGGAATGCAGGTGAGCACGGGTGTTGATGAGCAGATGAGGGCTGGTTGGCGTAGGTGCAGAGCTAATTTTTTTAGCATAGCTCTGTCGAGGTTCCGTAGCCAAGTTAGCATCAATGGCGTCGTTAGCAACAGCATTGCTAAGCTTCGCCAAGCTGGAAAGCATTAACCGTGTAGTTACATGTCCAGAGTTTGGTAGTATTGTTGATCTTCTGTCTATCCTTCCAGTCAGGGATTTATTTATTTTGTTTCTATCTGCATTTGAGACCAATGCTATCACGTTAGCTCAGTAGCTAAAGAGCTTCGCCGATGTATTGTCGTGGAGATAAAAGTCACTGTGAATGTCCATTCCGCGTTCTCGACTCTCATTTTAAAGAGGATATAGTATCCGAGGTGGTTTAAAATACAAATCCATGATCCACAATAGAAAAAGGAGAGAGTGTGGAATCCAATGAACCCTTGTACCTAAGTTACGGTCAGAGCGAAAAAAGATATGTCCTGCACTGCACTGTAGTCCTTCACTCTCACTTTCCTCATCCACGAATCTTTCATCCTCGCTCAAATTAATGGGGTAATTGTCGCTTTCTCGGTCCGAATCTCTCTCGCTGCATTGTAAACAATGGGAAAATGTGAGGAGTCCTTCCTCCGGTGACGTCACGCTACTTCCGGTATAGGCAAGGCTTTTTTTATCAGCGACCAAAAGTTGCGACCTTTATTGTCGTTGTTCTCTACTAAATCCTTTCAGCAAAAATATGGCAATATCGCGAAATGATCAAGAATGACACAGAATGGATCTGCTATCCCCGTTTGAAAAAAAAAATTCATTTCAGTAGGCCTTTAATTGATTGTTAAAAATTAAGTCAATTTTTTTGATTAATTCAATAATCAAGGCAAAATGGGAGTGTTCATTGCCATTGTTTGATAGTGACAAAGAAACATACTGTACTGCTCAACCGTCCCACATTTTGCCCTTCTTTCCCAGTACCCTCCAGTACTTGTATTTTAACGCCAGTTGTACCTCAATTTACAAGCTTAATTGGTTCTGTGGCGGATCTCGTAATTTACAACACTTGCATCTCTAATTAAAGTCGCCCATTGGAAATTTAATACATCTATTTATTTGGTGCTTGACCCCCAAAACATCACCATTTTGGCGTGTCTTTTATAAAGAACACAAAACTTTTAGAAAATAAATATTGCATGAAAACAACAACAACTGTTCAAGCTGAGCATATAAAAAATACAATAATTAAATTGGTTACTTAGTAGTATGATTGCTCACACCTGACGGTGTATGTTAAAAGTGACAGCACTTACATGTTTTCTTTGGACATTTCTGGCATTTGTGGAAGCCCCATGATGTCCCAATGGTACCACAGCACTGTTCCTGCTTCGTCAGACCCGGGAGAGCCTTTCCACACTGAAACGCACACAGGGACAAGTTCAATAGCTGTTTGTAAAATGTGTGATATAAGAAGTTTAACATCTACAAAAGTAAATGTTACACAAGTTTGGTCGTTTCTTGTATTTTAGTCAAGTCATAAACAAAAGGTAAACATGGTCGGCTATAGGCTACAAGCAGCTAGCAGCTACACAACAGTAAGCACACAATAGCGCACAAGCTAGACTTATGTAGTAAGTGTCCATAATTACACAATATTGCCGTCTAAAACAGCACATTTGTCAATATAAACAAGTGTCAAATAATCATAGTTGCATATTACTTACACAGACAAAGACTCCAAGGCAGATGCGTATTAGAAAGTATTCAGTAACAAACGTGTCCGTATCATTCAACTTACTGCGTCTTGAGCTTAGCTTCATGAATTGTTGTGGCCACTAGGTGTCACCAAAAACAATTACCACTTCAACTTTAGGACAGCATGTGTTCATTCAAAAAAAGGTTATAATAAATAGGTTAGTGTTTTTTTAATTTATTCATACCTACTATTCTCTGTTTGAAAAATGTCCTTTGATCAAAACCTTTCTAACAGTAGTAGTAATAGTTACAGTGTACAGTGGGGGACATAACTATTTGAGTCAATGCTTTCAAATATATTACCAGCCAATATTTCTATGCTGGGTTTATCCGAAAGGGGAACTGCACTTTTTGGGGAATTTTGCCTATCATTCACAATCATGAAAGACATCATGACGGATGGATTTTTTTCTATGCATTGTAACTTGTAAATAAAAGTCAATAGAAGTCAGCTTACAGCAGAGCCAATGGGAGCTCCTCTATTCCTCCCATAAAATCCAATAAATGACCATTCAAAAAGCGCCAACAATACTCCATATACATTTCGAGACTTGAATATTAACCAAGTATAATTTTTATTTTTATTATAAGCGCTCACGCACACAAACTATTCATATTGGTGCTGTGATCACTACCACATGTCCCTATGTTTACATCATCGAGTGGTCTGCTGCTTCCTCGTTTCCTTGCTCCCTGTAATTTTATTCTATATCATAAATAATGCATCTCACCTGGACAGAAGAAGTCTGAGTAGGTAGTCCGACAAGTTGGTACACTTTGACAGCCATGTAGGACCCGAAACTGGCGAGACACGCAAAGACGCTTGGTCCCCCCACACCCCCCCCACCATCTCTTTTCTTAGTGAGGATTATAAATCATTCTTCACCTAAATGGGAATAGATGAACATCTAAGCCAGGGGTGTCCAAAGTGCGGCCCGGGGGCCATTTGCGGCCCGCAGCTAATTGTTTACCGGCCCTCCACACATTCTGGAAATGCTATTGCAAAAAATAAAAAAGAACATTAAAAAAAGTGGAATGAGGTGAAATCTAACGAGAAAAAGTTGCAATGTTGACACAAAGCTGCCATGCAGGCTGTTTTTTTTTTCTTTTGTCTTTCTTTATTTTTTGCCATTGCTCAAAAAGAAAATAATGACAAAAAAATCCAAGTTATAATGAATTATTTTCAAGGCTCCAATTACTTCAAATATTTCACTTGAAAATGTTTTATGTGATAAATATTGCATATATTGTGTAGTTGCCATATAAAAACATCAACGTTTTCTTTGACAAAAGAGCATAAAACAAATAAAATAATAGTTCAAACGTAAAATCGACAGATATATCTGAAGTTGATCCCGTAACTTAAGTGTTCAAAGTAAAAAAAAAAAAAAAAAAAAAAAAATGTATCACTTTATGAGTGGGGCACCTTTTGGATCCCAAATATATTTAGTGGTATTTTATTTATCTTTTCACTGTGATTACTCAAAAATATGAAATAATTAAAATCAATGGTGTCCTGCATTATTGATCTTTTAGGGCTCTAATTACTAAATACTGCATATTTCAGTTTTACTAAAAAAAACAAAGTTGTTTTCGACAGAAAAGCCATAAAACCTTTTTTTTTTAAAGTTGATATAGAGATTTACTGTAAGCGTTAAATAAAAAATAATAATACAAATTAGACTTATTTTTAACATTTTAATAACTGAGACCCTTTATGGTCCCTGGGACCCCTAAAGGTAAAAATACATTTTAAAAATCCATATATTTTGTTATGGTTTGAAAATGAAAAATATCAAATGGCCCCCACATGCTTTAATTTTTCCGTTTGCGGCCCTCAGTGGAAAAAGTTTGGACACCCCTGATATAAGCAGTCAGCTTCCTAATTAAAGTTAAAGTACCCATGATTGTCACACACACACTAGGTGTGGCGAAATTATTCTCTGCATTTGACCCATCACCCTTGATCACCCCCTGGGAGGTGAGGGGAGCAGTGAGCAGCAGCGGTGGCCGCGCCCGCGAATAATTTTTTTGGGTGATTTAACCCACAATTCCAACCCTTGATGCTGAGTGCCAAGCAGGGGGGTAATGGGTCCCATTTTTATAGTCTTTGGTATGACTCGGCCGGGGGTTGAACTCACGACCTACCGATCTCAGGGCAGACACTCTAACCAGTGAGTGACAGCACACATTGTACAGTAAGTGATGTTTTTTATGTTTGTTGGTTTTCATGAAGTCTGTAGTGAGTAATAATCAGTGATGACGGGAAAAAAAAGCAAAAGTTTTTTAAATGAATGCGCCATGTATGCTTAAAATTATAAAAATACGTAAATATTATAAATCAATCAATCAAGGTTTTCTTATATAGCCCTTAATCACAAATGTCTCAAAGGGCTGCACAAACCACAGCGACATCCTCGGTTCAGATCCCACATCAGGGGAAAAAAAAAACTAAACCCAATGAAAACAACGTGAAACCTTGAAAGGTACCGCAGTTGTGGCCCCCCCCCCCTTGAGTGACCAGTGCAATGGATGCCGAGTGGATACAGTTAATAATGTGAAAGTTCAGTCCATAATGCTATTATAAATGTGCCTGTTACTACATTGCATGTATACTTACAGCTAGGGCTGGGCGATATATTGAATATACTCGATATATCGCGGGTTTGTCTCTGTGCGATATAGAAAATGACTGTATCGTGATATTCGAGTATACGTTCTCACGCAGTTGCTTTTAGCTGCTGACATTACACTACATGCGTTTCTCACTCTTTCTTGTCTCTCCTTCTCACAAAGACATAAAACAACCGCACCTTGTTACATACGTCACATACTGTCGCGCGTCCAACGTCAAACACCCTCGCGGAGCAGAGAGGTAGCGGCATGGGTAAAGTTAGCTGTGGTGCTAGCGGTGCGGTGCGAGTGGTAATACGAGAGAGAAGGTGCGAATCTGGTAACAAATGAAGGAAGAAGAATTAATTCTCAAGAAAAACAGCACAGGGTCCATCGTCTGGCGGTGGTTTGGCTTCAAGCGGGAATATGTAGAACAGACAACAGTAATATGTCAAGTATGCGGCAAAAGCGTTGCTACAAAAAGTAGCATTACTGCTAATTTGTAGCATCATTTGAAAAGTCACCCGCTAGAGAATGAAGAGTGATTGAAACTCCGCAAGTCAACATCTCCGGCCGGTGCCACACCAACAAAATGCCCAAGCAACCATTTCCAGATCAACACCGTATGAAAAAAATAGTCAACAACAGAAGGATATGACGTCTGCAGTAAACTACCACATAGCGAAGGACATACATATTTGATTTCCTATTATGCAGCTCATTTTTATTTCACAGTTATTGAAATATCTTGTGTGACATCATGCACAAAAGTGCACTTTATTTGTTTTAAAATATTGTAGTGGCGTTCTGTACAAAAAGTGCATTTTAATTTAGTGTTATTTTAATATGTCATCTTAGTGACATCATGCACACAAGTGCACTAATAGCTTGTTTTAAAATGTCTCTGACTATCTTGCACGTTCTGTTTTGGAAATGACATGAATGTTTGTGCCACTGCTTAATAACTGTTTAATAAATACAGTTTTGGTAAATTGACTTAGTTGTGTTTTCCCTCTCTGCATGAAAGTTTAAAATGAGCATATATTAATGCAGTATGAACAAGAATGTTTTAATGTAGACACATAGAATCATCATACTGGTGTGATTGTATGCATCAAGCGTTAATTCAAGGCTAAAGCAAAATATCGAGATATATATCGTGTATCGTGACATGGCCTAAAAATATTGAGATATTAATAAAAGGCCATATTGCCCAGCCCTACTTATAGCATGTGTCACGGGGCGTGCACAGTCAGCTGCTCCTTCGTCTGCACGCACCGCAGGACACGTCCATACACGCTCTGCTTCTGCTGCCACGCGCCAGCACAGCTGTGTGCAATCATCAATCGACACACCTGCTGCTGATGACATCACTCCCCATAAAAGCCAGCGTGTCCAGAGAACCAACGCTGGAACGTAGTCTCTGCTTGCAGTACGCTTTCGTCTCTGGCTCCTCACCTTTGTTTGCTCGCTCCTTGTGACCTTCGACCCTTGTGCTCATTTGTCTCTTGTTTTCCCCAGTATTCCCTCCGTCGCCTTGGAAGTGAGCAGTGCGCCTCACTTCTCTGGACCCCTCTGGATTCTGATTGCCTCCCTCGATCCTCGACCCCCACTTTGGACTTGGACCTCTGGACGCCCCTCTCAGCCCCACGGACCCCCGCTTGTTTCACGGACTCTCCTACCTGCCTCGCCCTACTGAACTGGTGACCTTCTCACTCAACACGCACTTACAACAACCACTGGTAAATATTCATTGTAACGCTTCACATAGTCCTGCAAACATACACAGTAGCATACACACTCCACCACATCATCAAGCTCAAAATAAACTGTTGAGCTTATTCTTGTTGCTGTGTCGTCTCCTTCCCCGCCGAACACAACAGTACGTTCCAGCAATGTCGGAACCGGACGGCACAAGCAGACCCAAATCCGCGTCCCTTCCTCGACCCCCCACGGCTCCTAACCTCACGGCCATGCACGCTGAGATCCAGGCACACCACGCTCGATTTTCGAGCCTGGAGAACAAGCTTGATGTCGCCTTAGCGAGCCTGCTGGCTAGACTGGAAAGCCTTAGTCCAAGCCCTGCTCCTCCACCTGTGCCGAATTACAGTGCTCCGGCAGCCGCCACCTCCTGGAGCCCCTCCAACCCCCGGTAACCCAAGATCTCCAGCCCCAGTCCCTTTGAGGGGGACTTTGAACTTTGTCGGGGTTTTTTGGTTCAGTGTGAACTCATTTTTAAGCACCAACCATCTCGCTATGCTTCTGATGGAGCGAAGATTGCGTTTGTGTTTTCATTACTCTCTGGACAGGCTCTCAAGTGGGCCACCGCAGCAGTAGACAAGACTTTGGGTCTGAGCACCAACTATGCTGCTTTTCGAGCGGAGTTCCAGGCTGTTTTCGATCACCCCGTGGACGGGAGGGATGCTGCTTCACGACTGCACTCCATCCGACAGGGTTCCCGCTCGGTTGCGGCCTACACTCTCGAGTTCCGCACTCTGGCGGCCGACAGCGAGTGGGGAGACAAGGCGCTCCAGAGTGCATTCAGGAGAGGACTGAGTGACGAGATCAAGGACGGTTTGCTGAGAGACCGACCTACCTCGTGTCGAGCCCTCATCGACCTGGCTCTCTTATTTGACCAAAGACTCAGTGAACGAGCAGCAGAGAGAGCGCAGGCTTCTGCTAGTTTTCCAGCTAGCTCATCTCCGAGACCCAAGTTTCGACCTGTCGACCACGCCGCCGTGTTTCGGCCTACACCTCCGTACATGCCAGCAGCAACTGTGGAACCCATGCAGTTGGGCAGGTCACGCCTGGAGGCGGCAGAGAGGGAAAGGAGATTCAGGCAGCATCTCTGCCTCTACTGCGGACTGGCTGGTCACCCAATCCGGAGCTGCCCGACGAGGCCAAAAGACCAGGCTCGCCACCAAGGGGGTTCCTGGTGAGCCACACAACTGTTCCCCAAATCAAGAGAGACCCAGGCATTCTCTTTCCTGCATCCCTGTCATGGAGCTCTAGGACTCTGACCGTGGGGGCCTACCTGGATTCCGGAGCAGACGAAAGTTTCATGGATCACGAGTTTGCTCGCCAAGCAGGAATAACCCTCATTCCACTGGAGACTTTCCTGCCGGCACAAGCTCTGGATGGACATCCCCTCGGGCCCATCAAGCACCGCACCGCACCCCTGTCTCTGACCCTCTCTGGGAATCACACCGAGAACATCAGCCTCTGGGTGCTCGACGCTCCCGTCGCCCCGCTTGTCCTCGGGCGATCTTGGCTTCGACAGCACGACCCTCACATATCCTGGTCCACGGGCAAGGTCCTTGCATGGAGCACTGTCTAGCACGCTAACTGCCTAAGGTCGGCAGTTCCCCCAGCCTGCAGGGCCAAGCCCACCTCACCTCCCACTGATCTCTCCTGTGTTCCCGCTGCTTATCATGACCTTTCAGCTGTTTTTGACAAGGTACGTGCGCTGTCTCTTCCCCCGCATAGACCTTATGACTACGCTATCGACCTCATTCCCAACGTTGTCCTTCCCTCCAGCAGACTTTACAATCTGTCTTTACCAGAGAAGAAGGCCATGAAGGACTACATCACTGAATCCCTTGCCTCAGGTATCATCACCCCCTCCAAGTCCCCGGTGGCAACAGGCTTCTTCTTCGTGGGAAAGAAAGACGGTTCCTTGAGGCCTTGCATTGACTACAGATTTAATTAAACAGATCAATTAAACTGCATTACTATCAAGAATAAATATCCCCTACCTCTGCTGAGCTCCTCTTTTGAGCCCCTTGCTCCTGCCACTATTTTCACCAAGCTTGATCTCCGAAATGCCTATCACCTGGTGCGAATCAAAGAGGGTGATGAATGGAAGACGGCCTTCAACACCCATCTCGGACACTTTGAGTACAGGGTGATGCCATTCGGCCTTACTAATGCACCGGCTGTTTTTCAGGCCCTCGTCAATGACGTTTTACGGGACATGTTGGACCATTTCGTTGTCGTGTACCTTGATGACATTTTGATTTTTTCCCAGAACCTGCAGGAGCACCAACGACATGTCCGCCTGGTCCTCCAACGCCTGCTGGAGAACAGGTTGTTCGTCAAAGCAGAGAAGTGTGAGTTTCACGCACCTTTAGTGGGATTCTTGGGTTTTGTTGTTGAGAAGGGCCACATAAGAGCGGACCCTAAGAAGATTGAGGCGGTACTGGAGTGGCCCCAACCCACCACGCGTACGGAACTAAGACGGTTCCTGGGATTTGCCGGATTTTATAGACGTTTCATCAGGGATTTCAGCAAGGTAGCTGCACCTCTCCACACACTCACTTCTACCAGTATTAATTTTCTGTGGACCAGGGAGGCCAGTGAGGCCTTTAGAAGATTAAAGAGGAGTTTTGTCTCTGCCCCGGTCCTCGTCCATCCTGACACGGACAACTCCTTCATCGTGGAGGTGTTTGGATGTTTTTAAGGGTTTTATAGGCGGAATTGTGCAGCTCCCATAAACTCCATTGTAAGCAAACGTTTGATCGTATTTATTTAATATTTATAATGCAAAAAAACCAAAAAACATCCATCGTCATGTCTCTCATAATGATTGTGAACGATAGGCAAAATTCCCCCAAAAAGTGCAGTTCCCTTTTAACAAAAGAGACATAAAAACAAAAAATCTGAATAAAATAATAAACATAAAATATGAATTGATTTGTATTTTGATTGGGTGAAAGAAGTATTTGAACTCCAAGAAAACATGACATAGTACTTGATGCAAGCACAGAAGTCTTATAGGTCCTTGTCGTTGTTCAGCACGGTTGCAAACATCTCAGGGTTTTTGAGGGGGGCTCACCCCTCTACAGAGCAGAGAGCGCTTTGGTTGTATAGAAAAGTACTATAAATATCTCTAATCCACTATTAGTATTATTATTATTATTCTCTCCACAGCCTGTTTTTTAGAGGCTGTCGTTTAGCAATTTGAAGTTTCAGCTCCAACTATAGATTTTCAAAAGGATTAAGGTCTGGAGATTCAAGACCTTAGTGTGTTTTCCTGTATCTTTGGCAGAGAAACATTACAAAGTAGAATGTTTTCACCGAAATATTTGACAGTAGTGATGTTGTGGTTGGATTCATATTCAGCATTTCTCTGCAAACTAAAACGTCTAATCCACTTGATGGCAAACACCTCCATTTTTCTGTTCTCCCAAGCCAGGAAACAGGGTCAGAATTATTGCTGGCTGGTAGATGATCTGATACTTATTGTACTCAATTTGAAACTACTAAAATCAGCAATGAATCAAATAGTCATTACACTCACACTGTATACAACACATAAATAATGATATTTTTAATTAATATTTGTAACAAAAGGCTTATAGTCTTTTGCTACTTTATACTGTAATGGCTCTGCAACAAACGCATCGTCCCAGCGTAGATAATATTATACCGCAGTGTGCGGAGACGCTTTAAGATACAAATCCTCGCCTCAATTACACTAAGTTTAGAAAAAGTACCATTATCATTGCAGGACAAAAGGACGAGAAATGGCTTAAGTACAGTATGTTACACACCAAGCAGGATCACACAAGAAGCCATGCTAACCACTAATGCTTTGAGGTAAAGGAGAGGCTATCCATTAAAATATCAATAATATTGATACCCAGTATTGCATCATACTAACGTGATAAGATCAATATATTTATTTTTTGTCTCATTAACATTACGATAATAAGTCTCTGGATACAGAACGGCTTGGCCAAACCCTAATAATTTTAATAGGAGCCATTAGTAGTGTTTGCTTATGTTTAGTTACTGTATTTGAGTAAGCTCTGCTTCTTCCTACTCTTTTTCGGACATGTTGTAATGAGAAACTGGAAATATGCAATGTTCCATATTGTAACTGTTTGCATGTTCGACCATTTATTTTGTTAAGAGTAACACATTTCAGGCAAAAAACAGTCTTGCCTGTCATGCTAAACATTCAAATCTGTTTGTGTGTATAAGTTGTGTGATGTCAACAAGTCGTCTGGTACAGTTCCCCAATGTCGTAGTCTGTCCAATCATTGTGTTCATGTCTATATTGACATGCTATTATTTTTTTATAGTTGACCTATTATAACAACGAAAACTGTTGTGGTGGTCTGCTTGGTATAAAACTATCATAATAATGACGTACCATGAGGCACTAGTTTCTGTTTGGCAAATAAATAACCTAATATATAAATGAAGGCATATTCTGTAATGCTGATTTACAGATATCTTCTGACTGGACAATGGATAAGTGTGAGAAAAAATATACTACAGTATTGAAATGCCATACCACTTCCAAAAGTCTTCAGAGTTTCTCCCAGATTGCCAATATACCTGTAGCGATGGGGGCGTTGTTAGGGGCCTGGTGGGGTATGGTCAAGATAATGTCAACATACATTTTGCATAATCGGCGGTGATGCATATATATATATATATATATATATATATATATATATATATATATATATATATATATATATATATATATCCAGCACCCATCAGGAGCAAGGGTGAAGTGTCTTGCCCAAGGACACAACGGACGTGACTAGGATGGTATAAGGCGGGGATTGAACCCCAGTAACCAGCAACCATCCGATTGCTGGCATGGCCACTCTACCAACTTCGCCACGCCGTATATATATATATATATATATATATATATATATATATATATATATATATATATATATATATATATATATATATATATATATATATATATATATATGTGTATATATGTATATATATATATATATATATATATATATATATATATATATATATATATATATATATATATATATATATGTGATATATATATATATATGTATATATATGTGATATATATACATATGTATGTATATATATATATGTACAGTATATATGTATGTATGTATGTATGTGTATATATATATATATATATATATATATATATATATATACACTACCGTTCAAAAGTTTGGGGTCACCCACACAATTTTGTGGAATAGCCTTAATTTCTAAGAACAAGAATAGACTGTCGAGTTTCAGGTGAAAGTTCTCTTTTTCTGGCCATTTTGAGCGTTTAATTGACCCCACAAATGTGATGCTCCAGAAACTCAATCTGCTCAAAGGAAGGTCAGTTTTGTAGCTTCTGTAACGAGCTAAACTGTTTTCAGATGTGTGAACATGATTACACAAGGGTTTTCTAATCATCAATTAGCCTTCTGAGCCAATGAGCAAACACATTGTACCATTAGAACACTGGAGTGATAGTTGCTGGAAATGGGCCTCTATACACCCATGTAGATATTGCACCAAAAACCAGACATTTGCAGCTAGAATAGTCATTTACCACATTAGCAATGTATTGTGAAGTGAAAACTTGCCAAGGGACATGTAACCAAATATTAACAATGCGGTATGTATACTTTTGACCCAGCAGATTTGGTCACATTTTCAGTAAACCCATAATAAATTCATAAAATAACCAAACTTCATGAATGTTTTTTGTGACCAACAAGTATGTGCTCCAATCACTCTATCACAAAAAAATAAGAGTTGTAGAAATGATTGGAAACTCAAGACAGCCATGGCATTATGTTCTTTACAACTGTATGTAAACTTTTGACCACGACTGTATATACATACAGATATATACATATACAACATATATACATATACATATACATGTATATATATATATATATATATATATATATATATATATATATATATATATATATATATATATATATATATATATATATATATATATATATATATATATATAAGATACCGTTTTGCTCCAGTTTTCAGTTGTTGCTGGTTGATTCTCAACATGTACTTTGTTGAGAATTTTTTAATTTTCTAGAGACTTACAAAATCATTTTCGTGACTTTTTCTTTATTAAAAACGACAAGCAAAAGATCTAACATTTTTTTCTGGTGTTACAAGAGACTGTACTCGTGTTTGGAAACCTTTTACTTCTGTCGCTTGATGTCTGTGACAAACAGCGAGAGCTGCAGCAAGCCTGACGTCACACTTGCCAAGTAATACTTAAATTGGTTTTCATATAAAAACCCTCATTTTTAGGTGATGCGGCTATTATTTTGCCATGGTGAGGCGCCAAGATAAATTACATATAGAGGAGACCCTGGTTTTCAAATTATAAAGCCTCAAAGTGTTACTGAAATAACAATAAAGATCTGATATGAATATATTGCATAATTGTTTTCTTGATTGTTTACCTGACTACCAACAGTTTCCTGGAAGCAGCGGCCCAACATGTTCTGAGAGGAAACGGGCTGGTACTGAGGAACCTGGTCACCGTGCTGGCCTGGATAGACAACGTTGTAGCCATGGTGTTGGATCTTCTGCTGGCTTTCAGAGTGATGAAAGCTGTAGCTGGAGGACGAAGAGGAGCCTGAACTTTTGGGATTGTGTCCATTACTGTGGTAGTTGTCCAGCTGAGACACCTGGTGGACTTCGACAGACGCCTCAGGAGGATGCTTGATATGGATTTTTACTATGTTGGGGCTGAATCCTGATCATGAAAAATTACAGGAAAAATAGTACTGTTGGTAAGATCATGCTATACTTAATACAATGTCCACGAGTATGTTCACATTACAGGCGGTCCTCGTGATATGTTTTGTTGTTATGTACGCACTTCCCATAAATCAATAATCCTGTACAAAAAGAGAACAAGTTATGTGCATGCAGTAGAAGAACGATTATGTAATTGGGCGTTGCTACACAAAGGTAGGGAAAGATATGTTACTCGGACAGGTTGAGGTACCGGGAGCTGGGACTTTTGGGTTATTTTTCTCAAAAGAGCTTAAGGCTTGTCTAATTTTACTGTAAAAGGTCCATGGACTCAGGAAAGTACAAACAGAACTGAAGGTCCTAAAGTACCCTAATACGGATCAACTTCCCCCTAGAAGTCCTGGTGCCCCAAAACCTTCAAAATGTACCCAAAGAGTCTGAAGGCTGGGCCAAGGGCTCTTTTGGGTGCATTTCGGACCTTTTGGGTAACCTCATCTATCAGTGGGACCACTTGGGTTCTTTTGAGACCTTCTTGGACCTCTACAGGACCTAAATGAGTCACCTCGGATGTCGTAGATATTTCCTAAATGGGATTAGGGTTAGGGTTGAGGAAACAATTACAAGTACAATTAAGTGCCAGCCAAGGTTATTTGTAGTTTTTTTGGTTCTTTGCAGGACATATTGGCTTGTCATTGGTGATTGGTGGGGATGTGAGTCACATGGTATGTCAGCAGTAGTAATATTAGCTGTTCACCTGGCGTTCTCGTAGACGTAGTGAGAGTGACAGTGGATGTCCTACTTTGCTGACCGCATTAATATTGATAGACTAAGTGCTATATAGCAGTGGTCCCCAACCTTTTTGTAACTGCGGACCGGTGAACGCTTGAAAATTTGTCCCACGGCCCTGGGTGGAGTGTTTTTTTTGGGGTTTTTTTGTCATAAAAAAATACAATCATGTGTGCATACGGACTGTATCCCTGCAGACTGTATTGATCTATATTGATAGCTTGTGTTTTTTATGTTGATTTAATTTTTTTTTTTAATTTTGTTTTGTTTTTTATTTTATTTTTTACATTTCTTGTGCGGCCCGGTACCAATCGATCCACGGACCGGTACCGGGCCGGTGGTTGGGGACCACTGCTATATAGCACTTAGTTAGGGAAGTTATTTCACTATTTTTTTCAAGCAAATAAATATTTAAAACGCAACAACATTAAAACAATCATTTTTGGACAAGTCAACTTGTAAGGCAGGTACAAGTTTTTCCCCTCTTTAGCCTCTCTGCGACTATATTTGCCTTTTTGTGGATAGCCGCCTAACAATGCTTTCTAAAAGCTAAAGCGATGAAGGACAACGTCGCATGTTCTTTTTAGTGAACTTTTTTTCCCTTCATGATGTCTCCCAAGCATGGTAGAAGACTCTTCTTAAGGCAGTGCGTCACAGAAAAGAAGAGTGAAATCAGAGGTGGTAAAATGTTGAGAATGTGTAGGTATCAACATTGATTGCATGTTCGATGCAAGCCACTCAAAGGTTGTGAGCATCATGAAGAACAAAGATGATATACCGTTATATGAATATGTGAAAGCATCTGCTCCAATGAAATGATAACGCTGATAAGTACGCAGTGTAATGGTCTCATTAATGATACTTCCTGTCTCTTCCTCCTTGGCCACACCCCTTCCAGTGTGCAAGACAACCACAGGAATAAAGTCAGGAATTGTTCTCTTCTTTATGACAGTGTTCTATCCCAGCAGGCACAAGAAATTGATACAACGTTGACTATACGTACATGTCCTCGAAAACTGACTTCGAAACAACGCTGCAAAATAGTTGTATTTGTAAATTGAGACAATGTTGGTGTCTAACGTTGGATCCACGTTGTTGGTTAGGATATTACCAAATTTCAATGGTCAAATCAACGTCACAACCTGACATTGAATAAACGTCAAAAAGCATGTTGTTTTAACGTTGTATTTGTGTTGTCAAATATTCTTTGAAAAATGACCAAAATTCAATGGTCAAGTCAACATCAGAACCCAACATTGATTAAACGTTGTCAAAAAGCATGTTGTTCCAACGTTAGGTGTGAGTTGCTCAATGTCAGGACTAGAGATGTCCGATAATAGCTTTTTTGCCGATATCCAATATTCCGATATTGTCCAACTCTTTATTACCGATTCCGATATCAACCGATACCGATATATACAGTCGTGGAATTAACACATTATTATGCTTAATTTTGTTGTGATGCCCCGCTGGATGTATTAAACAATGTAAAAAGGTTTTCCAAAATAAATCAAGTTTTTTTTTTCATGTTATGGAAAAAATGCCAACATGGCACTGCCATATTTATCATTGAAGTCCCAAAGTGCATTATTTTTTTTAACATGCCTCAAAACAGCAGCTTGGAATTTGGGACATGCTCTCCCTGAGAGAGCATGAGGAGGTTGAGGTGGGCGGGGTTGAGGTGGGGGTAGCGGGGGGTGTATATTGTAGCGTCCCGGAAGAGTTAGTGCTGCAAGGGGTTCTGGGTATTTGTTCTGTTGTGTTTATGTTGTGTAACGGTGCGGATGTTCTCCCGAAATGTGTTTGTCATTTTTGTTTGGTGTGGGTTCACAGTGTGGCGCATATTTGTAACAGTGTTAAAGTTGTTTATACGGACACCCTCAGTGTGACCTGTATGGCTGTTGATCAAGTATGCCTTGCATTCATTTGTGTGTGTGAAAAGCCGTAGATATTATGTGACTGGGCTGGCACACAAAGGAAGTGCCTTTAAGGTTTATTGGTGCTCTGAATTTCTCCCTACGTCCGTGTACACAGAGGCGTTTTAAAAAGTCATAAATTTTACTTTTTGAAACCGATACCGATAATTTTAAAACCGATACTGATAATTTTCGATATTACATTTTAAAGCATTTATCAGCCGATAATATCGGCAGTCCGATATTATCGGACATCCCTAGTTAGGACCTAATTCAACAAGTCCTCAATGTTATTTAAATGTCTTGTGTCTGCTGGGTATAAATATGTTGTTTGTTCTGTGTACAGTATGACTAACTTAGGTGTTCTTTTAAACATCATTTAGCTTTAAGTCCCCAGTATAACCAACGTTAAACCCGAATTACATCGCCGCCGTAGGAACAGAACTCGTACGTAGAACGAGGACCTCCTGTATAAGTCAGTCTGGCATCACTATAGCAACTCACCAGCACCGTTGCTGTAGGTCAGAGGCAAGGTGTGTGTGGAATGGACCTGAGTTTGACTGTAGCTGCCTGAAGTCTGTTGGTGCTGTTGGTGTCCGCCCTGAACTGGAATCTGGCAGAACTTTCCAGTGAAGTTTGGAGGGCATTGGCACTTGTCCCTGGCGCTGCACTTGCCACCATTAATGCAAGGCAGATGACACACAACTAGGGAAAGAAACAAGCATTACAAGCAAAATCAAGAACTCACTCTGAAATCATTGGCATGATGGTCTGCTGCCTATTAGGGGTGCTGGGGGAAAAAAAATTCTTATTCAAATCGCAATTTTATATGATTCTTAATCAATTCAAAATGTTCAAGAATTGATTTTTAAAAACAAATTTTCAAGTTCATGTTGCACTGTTCAATGTTCAATATTAAAGTGCTTATCTTTAACAATAAATAGCCTAATAATAAACCAGTGTTTTGTTGCTTTTCATGTCTTCCAAGCCTATGATAATGTGAATTAACTAATTATGACAATAATTTGTTGACACAAAAGAAATGGCAATCACTTTTACCTACAAAGGACACACAGCTAAGTAGTAAGCTTCCTATTAGCAAATTTAATTTTACATTAATTTCCATATTGTGTAAAGGACCAAAAAAAAATGTCCTGCCCTTTTCTGACTTTGAGCCCCTGCCCCTCTATAATCATGTGCACGTCCCTGGCAACCACACAATATATGCAATATTTTTTCCACATAAAACATTTTAAAGTGATATTTTTTAACAAATAATTCATTATAACATAGATTTTTAGTCTTTTTTTTTTTTTTTAGCAATGGCAAAAAAAAGAAAAATAAACAAAGACAAAATTTAAAAAACAGCCTGCATGGCAGCTTTGTGTCAACATTGCAACTTTTTCTTGTTAGATTTCACCTCATTCCACTTTTTTAAAATGTTTTTTTAAATTTTTGCAATATTATCAATTTTGCAATTTTTGCAGAATGTGTGGCGGGCCGGTAAACAATTAGCTGCGGGCCGCAAATGGCCCCCGGGCCGCACTTTGGACACCCGTGCTTTATATAATCTTATTTCATCCCAAATTACCGGCTGATGTCACAAACAGCGCTGTGAGTAAGAGAGATGGAAAATAAAATGATTTTAGCTTCCTAATCAGAGCTGCTCATTTGATAGAACTCACAAGTGCATGTCTCAATTTTGGTTGATGAAAGGGACAAGCGGTAGAAAATGGATTGATGGATAAAATATCAATAAGTAACAATGATGTCTGATGTAGTAGTTGTCTTGATTTAAGTTTATACACTGCAAATACTCTAAATCTTAAAAATAATATTTTGTCTGATTTCCAGTCAGTCGGTCTAAGTTTAGCATTCATAAATGCACAGCCATGAATATACTGAAATATCTCGTTTAGTCTTGGTTTTTTTTCAAAATGAAACCAATTGGTTGTTCATTATTCAGTGAAACGTGTTATTTTCTCGTAGGTGTTTATAATTGCTCTTTAACCAAGCAAAAATATGTTTTATCCGATTAATAGATTAAAACAAATACATTTTCATTAGAGCGCTCCATCACTAAATATTTGATAGCTGCAGTCCTGATATGAACCCCTGGTTTGTTTTGCGAAGTTTAAACACCTTTGATTACTGTGGTATTAGGTTTTTAAAAATGACCCATTTTATGAAACATACTGATAATACATGTCAATAATTACATCACAGTTACAGAGGAGCTTAAATGATAACAGCGTACTACATAGTGCAAAGAACAGCAAACTATCCCAATAAACTATATTTTCAGATCTTTTATATAACAAGAATGTACAGCTAACCATAGCAGAATGACTATTAGCACATAATTACATGTAACTACTTGATATATATGAGAACTTTATTCAAATGACAGATACAGTGATAGAAAGATGTCTGTTCCTAACAAACATGGTTTCTATTGGCATCATCAAATCTAATTGAATGCTATTTCTAATGCCACTTAAAGAATTTAATGCCCACATCCTGTCGCATATGGACATTATATGAAGTCATCCATCCATCCATTTTCTACCGCTTATTCCCTTCGGGGTCGCGGGGGGTGCTGGAGCCTATCTCAGCTACAATCGGGCGGAAGGCGGGGTACACCCTGGACAAGTCGCCACCTCATCGCAGGGCCAACACAGATAGACGGACAACATTCACACTCACATTCACACACTAGGGCCAATTTAGTGTTGCCAATCAACCTATCCCCAGGTGCATGTCTTTGGAGGTGGGAGGAAGCCGGAAGATCCCGAGGCCGGGATTGAACTCACGACTACTCAAAAGCTTACAATTATCTGTATACATAAGCATTTGACAATGATAATCTTGAATAGTTGAACATTTTACATTAAATGTTACTATCTAGTGAATTGGCTCACAAGATATTTTCATCTGAGAATTTATTTGTATATATTTATTTTTTTGAAGTGGTAGCAGCAGCTTACAGTTGTGGTGGTGACAGATAGTTTTTGAGGGCTGGTCTTGAACTGGAGAAGAAGCTACTTAACCAACAGGAAGCTAGGCAAAAATATGTTTACTGTGCTAAATATATCTTGTGGCATACCCCAGGGATCAATGATGGGACCAAAATTATTTAATCTCTATATAAACAACATTGGAAAGTTACAAATGACTTGAAGGGGAACTGCTCTTTTCTTTGGAATTTTGCCGTTTGTTCACAATCATTATGAACGACAGAAAGACACTTTTTTTTTTTTTTTTTTTAGGATTTTAAAGATGAAAAAAAGCTTGCAAGATGCGGCTAATGGGAGTCATCACTGTAGCCTTCAAAGCCCTCTAAAACAACTTCCAAAAAAAACCTCCAACGTTTTATATATATATATATATATATATATATATATATATATATATATATATATATATATATATATATATATATATATATATATATATATATATATATAATGTAGTAACAGACACATTCATAACAATATGTAATATGTTCAATATTTACTGTATTTTGGTCATTTTAAGCAATACCGGAACTTATTTCTTTAGCACATTTCATTCTGTTCCCATTGGATCGCACTTCCAAACGCAAGTGTTTTCTGATCATGGCAGACTTGGTAACAGACAATGAAGACATCTCATCTGATTTCTGGAGGATTCACAACCCTATCTTTTTTAACCTGAATATACGGAGGATGAACTGCTGATTATAGAAGCGAGCACGGACAGAGGGTGAAACGTTTGGAGCAGACGGAAGCCGAGAGAGTGAGGGACGGCGTGACTTAAGCTGTAAATGTGGAACTCGGAGCCAACTATGCCGACATAAATGGGGTGCTTACCAAAACTCAATTGGAAGAACTTCCATGGCCAGCTGGACCAAACGGACAACTTTTCGAGTGAGTCACTATAATATTAATCAAGATACATGTAGCACGTCATGCTTGTTATTACAACTACGGTGCCTATGGTGTCGAGGTAGCTGTGTACAAACAAAACATAAAATGTGGGCTAATACTTTACAGATACTGTAATATGATTGTTCATGTTTTCCAGTCAGTACAGATTGGTGTCCTGTCGCGTTGTGTTGTGTACTACAAACTCAAAAGTCATTCAGCTGTTGACACAGTAGCTAGCTGACAGCTAATGCTGTAGCATGTCGTTGCAAGGCTATGTGTTGTAACAATGTCGCTACATCTTGGTTATTATACAGGTTACGGAAAGTAAATTAAGTATTGTGGGCAGATTTTGGATGCCTTTTTAAAGTGATTTAGGGGTTGAATGGATTGCTCACATTAGCTGCACTGCTGGCCACCAAGAAGGAACCGATTATAACTAATAAGAATGCAGGAAAAAACCCAAAACTTTTGTCTTCTTGTCTTTCATAATGATTGAACGAAGTGCAGTTCCCCTTTAAAGTTAGTGTAGTATTATTTGTAACTGTGTTTCGTTCGGGAAAGAACACACAGAAGCTAATACAAATAATATTAGAACAAATTAATACATTAAAAAGGTGGTTTGACAAAAATCAAGCTGTGCGCCTTGTTATTATATATATTTATTAATATATATAATAAATACATAGAGCAACATCGCCCCCTTGTGTCTGTGCCGTCAACTCCCTCCTGCAAACATAACAGTAAGTTCCGGCCAAATTAATTATAAGGACCTGACGGCACAGATTTTCCCATTGTCTTTAGGCCCGCCCCCAGTAACTTATTTTTTTGCCACTCAAGATCTCTTTTTCTTTTTTTCACTCCACCCGGGAACATTTTTTCTAGTCCTGATCGCCTATCTTGGAGGGGAATGTTTAGCAGTGATATTGGGTAAGAGGAATTTACCTGCCACCTGGACACCCTCCTCCCACCCTCAGTGACTGTTCCTCAGTCAACAGGAAGCGTCTGGCATCCGCTGTCAGAGAGGGGGGATGGTACCGACGGCTGTGCTGGTGGGGTAGCACAGCTGTGGCCAGCAAAACCGCTACCACCGGTCTTTCGGTTTGCCTGGCCGCACCTACCAACCAGACTACCAGCACATGCTCCAGGACTGGTCCCCGACCAAGCACACACTCCACGGCTGGCCCCCGACCCAGCCCACACTCCACGGCTGGTCCCCGACCCAACACTTGCTCCTGGGCTGGTTCCTACACCAGCACTCACTCCCAGGCTGGATACCAGACCAGCACCCGCTGCCAGGCTGGATCCCAGACCAGCACCCGCTCCGAGGCTGGATCCCCGACCAGCACCCGTTCCTAGGCTGTTGCCCATGCCAGTACCCGCTCCTAGACTGGTGCCCATACCAGTACCAGCACCCGGACTGGTCCTCAAACCAGTACCAGCTTCAAGACTGGCCCCTGTACCAGCACCTGCACCCTGACTGGTTCCCGAGTCAGCACCAGGGCCAGCAACACCGGCTTCAGCACCACGGCCAGCAGCGCCAGCTTCAGCACCAAGGCCAGCAGCGCATGCTTCAGCACCACGGCCAGCAGCGTCGGCTTCAGCACCACGGCCAGCGCCTGCTTCTGCACCTCAGCCAGCACATGCTTCAGCTCCTCATTCAGCTCCTCAGCCTGCGACCTCCACGTCTTTGGCTGCGACAACATCATCCTACACGTCTCCAGCTCCAAAGACATCGTCCTCCAAGTCTCCGGCTCCGACAACATCATCCTCCACGTCTCCAGCATCGTCGCCCCCGCGACCTCCGGCTGGCCCCCACACGCGGCGCCCTCTGTGGCCAGAGCATAGACCCTTTCTGCGCCAACAGCAGCGACGCCCAGGACGTGGACCTCGTTGGCTGCTGTGGGTCTAGTGCCACTCGTGTCCACCTTCCTGACGGCCAAGAAGGTGGCCGTTCCTTGACCGTCCGACTCGCCAGCTGCAGCAGCGGTCTACTCGCCGCCACCACCAGACACGGGGACACTTGGGCCGGCGACCCACCACCAGTTCCCATCCTCCGCCCTCCCTTGTCTCTTGATCTCGTTTTTCTGCTTTCAGTCCAAGGACATCTGGGATCTGTCCATAAGGAGGGGGGTACTGTCACGGCGCGGGCTCGAACCCGCTTTTCTCCGGCAGCTGGGTCTGCCGGCACCTCCGTTGGCAGCGCGCCTAGACATGCCCCTGCTCGCGCTGGCCGCATCACGCCCACATGCCGGCAAGGCTTTGGGCGATCAGCAATCAGCACACCTGGGACTGATGATGGCGAGCTGAATAAAGACCAGTGGACCCAAGGATCCTGGCTGGAATTTAATCTTCTGTTCGTAGTAAGCATCCCGTGTCTGGCTTCCCTCTCGTGTGCTGGATCGCTCTCCGTGTCTTCCGAGTTCCCTTGTCTGATCTCCCTTGTGTCTTCCCGCAGTTCTTCCCGTGTCTTCCATAATCGAGCTGTGCGCCTCGACTTCCCCTTTGGACTTTGGACTGCCAACCTCGATCCTCGATCCCCCCGCTTTGCACACTGACCTCTTGACGTATCTCTCAGCCCCACGGACCTACCGCTTGTTTCACGGACCTTCTTCTGCTTTGTCCTTCCTCTCGCCCAACACATCACAGTAATACACAACAATTAATTACACACATAGTCACACACACATACACCCCTTTTGGATTAGTCACACTCCATTCTCTTGTTTAGTTCATATTCTTAGTATTGGTTGTTATTATATATATTTATTAATATATATAATAAATACATAGAGCAAAATCGCCCCCTTGTGTCTGTGCCGTCAACTCCCTCCTACAAACATAACAATCTGGTGCATTCGCAAACAGTCAAAATTATGTACAAAGCAAACTATAACCTGCTACCCAAGAATGTGCAACAATTCTTCTCAACAAAAGAGGATAAATAAAACCTTACAGAAAAATCTAACTTAAAACATTTGCATACAACACTTTGTGTAAGACCCTCAGCATATCAGCATGTGGAGCTACATTTTGTAATGGTTTGGGCAAAGAAGTCAAACAATGTACTAATATGATCTCAAAGTGTTTACAAAGTACAAAGAAAAAGATTCCTAAAAAACATGCTTATTGAAAATAGGATTATCTTAGTCATCGCATGATGTGAATTAAAACTTACTTAACTTTCAAACAGGGCCGCGGTCAAGGTTAAGGTTGGTCTTCTCTTGTATGTTATCAAGTCATTTACAAAAGGTAAACATGGTAGGCTATAGGCTACTAGGAGCCAGAAGCTACACAACAGCTAAGCACACAATAACACACAAGCTAGACATACTGATAAATTGTCATGTCCATGTGTGTTTGTTTTCTTTGTCTTTCCCTTTCAATTAAAGTACAAGAGGGTTCACTCTGTGCATCGCTATCAGCACCTTGGCGTGTTTATTCAATAGCAGAATTAAATGAACAAACTAAATCCTCGTCAGTCATCCACAATCTTTATCTCGGTGGGCTGAGGGGGAGAGGGGCGCTAGCTTACACACACGATGCACGTGTGTTTAGCACGTAAGCAAGTTTTGCTCGTCGCGACTCGCTAAAAAAAATAAAAGGAAAAAAGATGATTGCAAAGTCAAAAGTCCAGTGTGGAAATATGTTGGCCTCAAACAAGTGAGCAAAATGAGCCCATCAACAGGGACGAATGAGCAAGTATGCCTAACTTGTTGGAAAGTGATAGCAACAACAAAAAAACAAACCACCTGACCTAGTTTTTCCAATTGAGGAAAAAACTGCACTTCAAGATGTTCGACATCAATTAAAGGTAATGTTTTGCTAACGGAGATTGAGAGTCAATGTAATTGTTTTGCTTGTTTACTTATTTCGGATAATAGAAAGTTATTGACCTCCCAATTACAATGGCAATAAAACGTTTATTGCTTTGAAAGGAATATTTTTAATATTATTATTGTTCTCATAAATTATGATAACATTTGGGCTTAATTTGGTCTCAAAATAATGCTGACAAAAATATAGTTTATCGGCAATAATTTGTGGGCCTAACTTACACACACAAAGTACAGTATCCAAGGCAAAAGCGTATTTATAAAGTATCCAATATCAAACGTGTCCGCATCATTAAAATTACTGCGTCATAAGCTTAACTTAATAAATTAATGGTTTGTTGTTTAAAAAAAACAAAAAACAGTTATTACTCCAATTTAACTTAAAGACAACATAAGTCCATTTTAAACAGTTAATAATAAATAGGTTGGTGTTTTCATAACTACCATTGTTCTCTGTTAGACTAATTTCTCTTAATAAAACGTTTTCCAACATTCCACACTACAAAATGATGAAAGTATGTATGATTCCTGCTAACATTGTATCAGATCAATATCGATATCAGCCAATACTCAAAAGTCCAATATCGGCATCGTATCAGAAGTGTAAAAGTTGTATCGGCACACCCATATTTTGTGTTATGGTATAACGTCCCTTCCTCTTCAGAGTACTATGACTGACAAGGACAACATTAATTTTCCTGAGGGAACTCTCCTGAAGGAATCAATAAAGTACTATCTATCTATCTATCAAACTCCTACAGAAAAATCTTTTAACAGACCAAATTGAAAAAAATAAGACTTCAAAGGCAACAGAGTAAAGTAATTTTTACATGGCCAGACGGGACATCTGAGGATCCAAACATTGAGAAAAACCCACTCTTGCAATTCCTTGCAGTTATAAAACATGAAGATAAACACAACACTTAAATGTGTTCCACTGAGTTCAACAAGTTTCTTCTTGTTCAAGTTTCCCCTCGTCTAATGTTTCTCCATCTGTCAGCTCAAGACACTGACATGCTCTATGAATGACGAAAGCAGTCTCACTTCTATGAGTGTGTGCAACATGTAACACACTACATTACACAGAGGCAGTTTTATCATACCCTGGGCTTAAATTCATGTTGTATACACCTTAGTCACAGAAATTGAATGTGCTCACTTTCTTTTGTTTAACAACTAACACATTTTGTGTGCTCCTGTTCTCTGACAGCCAGATACATTGTGTTAACCAGAAGTAGCGTTAGGTTCACTCTTCTGCAGAGCAATCCCATTTGAGCCATTCCTTATGTTGGAAGAACAAGATAGCAAGAAAACATGTTTGGAAAAAGGCGAAGCAGTTGAGTGAATTTAGAATATAACATTAAAGTTAAAAGTTAAAGTACCAATGATTGTCACACACACACTAGGTGTGGCGAAACTATTCTATGCATTTGACCCATCACCCTTGATCACCCCCTGGGAGGTGAGGGGAGCAGTGGGCTGCGCCCGGAGATCATATTTGGTGATTTAACCCCCAATTCCAACCCTTGATGCTGAGTGCCAAACAGGGAGGTAATGGGTCCCATTTTAATAGTCTTTGGTATGACTCGGCCGGGGTTTGAACTCACAACCTACCGATCTCAGGGCAGACACTCTAACCACTAGGCCACTGTTAAACATTTAAATCCAACCTTCCTTTGACAGGAGAGAGCTGTAGGAGTCATTAGTGGAAACGGATACATGGCACCCGCAAAGTCAATGTTACAGTTTAATATAATAATATAACAGTTAAACTTATTGAAATTCAATAAACTGGTAGAGTGCAGTATTCTAAAAATGATGTTTAAACAGATTTGTAAAAAGAGAAAAATTATGATCTAAAAGTAACTGAGATTTTTTTTAAATCTATATCTATGACAGTCTCAATACAAAGATGCATTTCAATCAAAGTGTTAAATTTATGGAACAAACTTGACAGTAGGGTTGTATATCCTTAGGATTTTATCAATACTACTTCCTCAATATTCCTTATCAAAACCGGTATTTATTGGTACTCTTATCAGTGCTACATGTAATTGGTGTATATAAATGTGTGTGGAAAAAAAATGTTTTATTACTATTTTATTAACATATGAGGTTGTACACAAGCAACATCATGTAACATCTCACAGCAGGGAAATCTTATCAACACCTACTTTTTAAGCCCTAAAGAAGTTAACTATGTGTGCAGTGCAACGTGCAATGCAGTTGTTATACCATACCATACCATACCAACTTTATTTATACAGCCCTTTAAAAACAACCACAGTTGAAGAACAAAGGGTTGTACAGCACAAAGAAATACAGGCAAAGGACAGACAAAAAAATTACATTTAAAACAGAGATAAAATACACATTGAAAAAGCAAATACAAATTATCTTAAGAACAATTTGTTAGATAAAAAGCAGTTAAAAAACAGTTTAAACAGTTCAAAGTATCATGCTGGGTTAAAAGCCAGTGAGTAAAAATGGGTTTTAAGAATGGTCTTAAAAGTAGCCAAAGAATGGGCCTGTCTCACATCGAGAGGGAGATCGTTCCAAAGTTTGGGACCCGCAACAGAGAAGGCTCTGTCCCCTCTAAGCTTGCGCTTTGATTTGGGTACCTTCAGGAGCAGCTGATCAGCTGACCTGAGGGACCGGGTGGGGGCATAGAGGTGGAGCATCTCAGAGAGGTACGGTGGGGCAAGACCTTGTAAGGATTTAAAAACGAGTAAAATAATTTAAAAATTGACTCTAAAAGACAAAGGCAGCCAGTGGAGGGAGGCTCAAACAGGAGTAATGTACTCTCTTTTTCTTGTGTTTGTTAGAAGTCGAGCAGCTGCATTTTGGAACAGCTGCAGACGTGAGAGAGAGGATTGACTAATTCTAAAATACAAAGAGTTACAGTAATCCAGCCGAGATGTAATAAAGGCATGGCTTACTGTCTCAAACTGTTGCCTAGTTATGTCATCTTCTTGTAAAGACCACGCAGATCCATCAATGTGTTTCTATTCATTACAATTATACTCAGCTGGAAATAATATTTATGCAGCGCACAGACCTTTAACATGATATATCATATCAAATATATCATACAAATCAATACAATCTATTAGCACGTTAGGTGGGTGTGCATTTAAGTCCAGCACGGGGCCACGGGAACCACCCGCCCCACCCCTGCATGGACCCCAACAAAGCACGCCACACGAACACACGAAAGCGCCACGACTGACCGCGTGCGGGGACTAGACCCAGCAGGCCCCCGGCGAGCCGGGCATCTGGAAGAAGGGTGGGCAGCGGGACCCAGGAGCCCCCAGACACAAAGCCCAGCCACAGCAGCCCGGAACACCGACCTATGCGGGGAAAGCAAGCTCCGAGGGCAACACTAGTGTCCAAAGTATACATATAAAAAAATATATAAATATATAATAATAATTACATACACACATACTGTATATATAAACAGCAGCGATCAAGCCCCGGAACCCACCATCCACCGAGAATCGCCCGATTCATCCCCCGCCCCACAGGTCTGGCCTCTGGTCGCCCCCCCTAAACACAATTCCCTACAAGCCAAATGAAAACGAAAACGAAACCAGCAAGTTCGCCAGCCCCGACAACCACCATGCGCATGTGACGCCACAGACCACAATAGCGGCCCCCCCACTCAGCAACCACGGGCTCCCGCGCTACAAACAAATGGCAGCAAAGACCACCACTGCAAAACCCCGACAGTCAGCACCACCGCACCAAAACAAAATGACCAAAAAATCGCAACCGACAACCACATGCGGACAGAACCATGGAGACCAACCAGCGCCAGTCCGCTGGCCAGCCCAAATGCCAACATGCAAACAAGAGACATTAATGACCACACCCCACCAAGAAACTCCGCTCCCCAATCCAAAACCTCACAAACGTATCACCGGCTAAACAACCGAGCAACACCACTCACATCAAACAAAAAAGCTGCGCTGCCCCTGCACCAAGCTATTAATACAAACCCCACAACGCAAAGCCGAAACAGACGGGCACGGACCCCGCCTAACAGGAAGTGAACCTGTGCGACGCAACATAAACCAGAAGCAAAACAACCGACCATCCAATCCGCAGCCATAAAAAAACACTCCAAAACGTCAAAAACCAAAACGGATGACATATGACTAACACATCCAAACCAAACACACAAATAAAAACACCGTGGCCCCCATGAAGCCAGAACATCCAATGACCCCTCTGCCAAGAAAGTCTATTGCACGGCTACTCAACCCAGTCATTCAAAAAAACACATAAAACAACACAGCCCTGCTAAAAGAACACAACTTGTGATATAAAAATATATGAAAGTGAAAAATAAAAATAATTTCAGCCAGCAAAAAAAGCTGGATGTCATTGGAAGGAGTCACAGATAGGCAGGCCCATCTCAAGGTCACATCTGTGGAAGAACCCCCAAGCCAAGCTCAGTGTTTTTTTTAATCGGATCCCTATGACACCTTACCTTTTCCCCAAAATCATGTCCCCTGGTTTGGCACTAAATAATAATAATAATACCATTAATGCGAGAGCCCAGCATATCTTGTCAGGCTGCAAGACATTGTCCCAAGGCCACTATTGGTGGCGACACAACCAGGTGCTCAGGAAATTGGCAGAAATGGCAAAGTCATGCAGACAGAAGACCAACAGCAGACCTCTTGCTCCAGCAAAACCCGCTATTTTGTATATAAGAGCCGGAGAGATCACCAGCACAACCCACAGAAGAAAGACAGCGGAGCTTCTCTCCTCCAGCAGTGAGTGGTCTATGAGAGCAACACCAATTCCCCTGGGATATTGTAGAAACATCACTAAAGCCAGACCTGATTATGTGGTCAGAGTCACACAAAATCATCATGCTGGTGGAACTCACTGTCACATGGAAGCAGGGTATGGAGGCCGCGAATGAACAGAAGTATTCCAGGTATGCAGACCTAGTAGCAGAGTGCATGGAGGTTGGCTGGAAAATGCGACATTGGCTGACAAGGAACAGCGTATCGAAAAGCTATTAAATAACTGGCTGAGGTAGCAGAGAAGGAAAGCTTCTGGCAGTGGCTAAGGAGAAAGCAGAAGAGTTGGGGGCTAAGTAACACCCAGGGCACCAGGGAGAAGTCCCTGCCATCGCTCTGCTTACAGGAGATGTACTGGGGTTAAAAGAGCGAAACATCACTGACTGGTGGTCCCCAGCGGATGAACCAGTTAGTCCCACAAGACTGAAGAGGACAGTGAGCAATAGGTGAAAGTGAATTCAGTGCAGGATGTGAAAGTAAATAAATAAATGATAAATGGGTTATACTTGTATAGCGCTTTTCTACCTTCAAGGTACTCAAAGCGCTTTTGACAGTATTTCCACATTCATCCATTCACACACACATTCACACACTGATGGCGGGAGCTGCCATGCAAGGCGCTTACCAGCAGCCACCAGGAGCAAGGGTGAAGTGTCTTGCCCAAGGACACAACGGACGTGACTAGGATGGTAGAAGGTGGGGATTGAACCCCAGTAACCAGCAACCCTCCGATTACTGGCACGGCCACTCTACCAACTTCGCCACGCCGTCCAAGGGATAGATCAGTTTGTTTATGAGCCTGATCGCAGAACGAAAAAAACTGTTCTTGTGGCGGTAGGTTTTGGTCCGATGGACCTTAGTCTTCTGCTTAAGGAGAGAAGATCAAAAAGTTGGTGTCCATGATCCGGCTTGAACGCCCTCTAATCCTGGAGGCATACAGGTCTTGGAGAGATGGGAGGTGGCAGCCGATTAAAAGTTAAAGTTAAAGTACCACTGATAGTCACACACACACTAGGTGTGGGGAAATTACTCTCTGCATTTGACCCATCCCCTTGTTCCACCCCCTGGGAGGTGAGGGGAGCAGTGAGCAGCAGCGGTGGCTGCGCTCGGGAATAATTTTGGTGATTTAACCCCCAATTCCAACCCTTGATGCTGAATGCCAAGCGGTTACGTAATTGTTCCCATTTTTATAGTCTTTGGTATGACTTGGTATGAGTTTTGAACTCACGACCTACCGATCTCAGGGCAGACACTCTAACCACAAGGCCACTGAGCAGAAGATTACCTTCTCAGCAGAGCATATGATTTGCTGCAGTCTGTTTGTGGGGCTGTGGCCCCAGGATACCACACAATAATGGAGGTCGTGAGGATATATTAAATGATGGTCAAGTAGACCTGCACCAACATATTTGTTGGCAGCTTGAGTTTCCTCAGCTGCAGCAAGGAGAACATCCTTTGCAGGGGCTTTTTAATGAGGGAGCAAACGTTGAGCTCCCACTTGAGGTCTTGTGTGAAAGGAAGCGGTTCATCCACGATGGAGTATGGTGGGGCTGTGGTTTTCCTGAAGTCCACGATTATCTCCATTGTTTTTTGGGAGTTTAGTTCCAGGTTGTTGCTGCTGAACCAAGACACTAGACAATCTACCGCCCATCTGTAAGCAGACTCATCGTTGTCTGAGATGAGCACAATAAGGGTGGTGTCTTCCGCAAACTTGATCAGTTTTAAAGACAGCTGACAGACGGTGCAGCAGTTCATGTACAGGGAGAAGAGCAGGGGGAGAATCACACAGCCTTGTGGGGATCCAGTGCAGATGGACATAGTGTCCTACACAGTCCTCCCCAGCCGCACCTGCTGCTTCCGGTCTGTCAGGAATTCAGTGATCCACCTGCATGTGGAGTCAGAGACATTGAGCTGGAAGAGCTTGTCCGGTCGATGAGTTGGGAGGATGGTATTGAATGCAAAGCTGAAGTCTACAAACAGGATCCTGACGTAGGTTCCCGTAGAATCCAGATGCTGGAGAACTAAGTCGAGGGTCGGGTTTATTGCGTCATCTACAGACTTGTTGGCTCCGTAAGCTAACTGCAGCGGGTCCAGGTGCCGTGCGGTGATAGTTTTAAGGTGGGGTAGAACCAGGCGCTCAAAGGACTTTATGACTACAGACATCAATGCCACTGGTCTGCAGTCGTTGAGTCCTGTGATCCGTGGCTTCTTGAGGGCAGGAATGATGGGGGAGAATTTGAGACGAGGTGGCACATGACATGACTCAAGGGAGGTCAGCTGGGCCGCACAGCGTTTTAGAATGGATAATAAAAGTGCATGGTCTACTTCCAAGTAGTGATGGTGAAATGAAGCCTCAAGAGGCATTGAACCAATTGGTTCGAGAATTTCCCAAAGCTTCAATGCATGCTTCGGCAGGCTCCACCTGCTGGCCAAATTGATGACTAGAAACAGCTGTATCTTAACCACAGAATATGTGATGCATTGAATTGTTGCGTCTCTTATGGCTCTTGGAAATGACAATGAATCACAATAAATGTTTGACAACATGGTTTTGCTAGTTAAATTCACAAAGTATAATAAAATATGTTTTATGTTATAAATGTATACGTATTGTGTGTTTTTATTTTGCCAACATGGTACAATCATATGATATTGCAGGTTGTATTATGTTTTTCTGTCACCTTGAGGGAATGGCATAAAGAGGAAGATGACAATATAATGTAACTTGGACAACGATATACAGAATAGAGGAGATTTAGTGAATTTAAATGTTTGGTTTTAAGCGTGTCTTTCTTTTTTTAGAAAACCTCTCCATCATCCAGCTATTGATTTCTGGTAGCTGGCTAAAAGAATAATGAATGCGTTACTTTTTTAAATGTAATGTTTGCGTTACTTTATTAAATGCAATGTTAACATTTCAGAATGACGTTGCCGAGAATCGAACCCCACATTTTCAATGAAGATTGGGCAGTTTATGAGTTGTCGAATCTCCCGGCAAATATGAACCACGTCCCGAAACAGTCACGTGGTACAGCCTGGCAGTGAGTACACACGTCATCATTTCCAGCTCCTCCTCCACAACACGAAGCAAGCCTCGCTGCGTGCTTTGCGGAAAAGCCCCCTCCATTACTCGACACACGCCTCGAAGCCTCGGCACATTTCGTCCCATCAATATTTCCAAGTTAACTTTTAGTCATGTGTCAATGTGAATGGGAACCAATAAAAAAGTGTATTTGTCCGTACAAAAGTACCAAGTGTTAACATGGCATCACATATTGATCATCAGTTGTTCACTTAGTATTCAAACTGGCACAAACCAACATTTTCTTGATAAAAAAAAAAACAGCAACAAAGTGCAAGCTCAGACAGGAACTCTAATGTCTCAGAATGTATAAAAACTTGACAAACATGTAAAGCACAACACAGGACAATGAAAAACATGACAACTGCAAAGAGCAGAAACCAGTGAATAAACACTGGTAAATAATGAGGACAAAATACCAGCTTTTCTAATCATGTTCTTGGGTGCATTTCGTAAGGCCCTTGGCACAATTCAGTTGTGGTGTGAAAGTAATCTGCTCCAACTGACAAATAAAGCTTAGACCCTCCATCATGTTGTTGTAAATACAACACAAGTAGTGTACTTTGGTGGCTGAGATAGTGATGCAAAAGCGAGAGCACAACTGTCAACACTGCAGTACCTCTGCAAAGACCAAAGCATGACTGCAAATGGCCACAACCATAATGCAAACTCCACATAATTGGGAACCAAACAGAAGTGTCCATCTTTAGATATGGTTGAAAACGTAAATACATACTGTAGTATGGTAGTATTACTGGACTGAAACTGAAGATTGACAAGTTGTGTGCAGTAAAACCTTGAGGCTAGACAACTGTGATTAATGTTCTTACTGTATATGTCTGAAATAAATGAGCGATGTTGCATAATATCAGTGTTTCCCATACATTAATATACTTGTGTGACACTTCCTCTTCCAGGTGATACAAGTACTGCCATCCCCTGCCAATCATGTTCCACAAAACATTGACTACATTATATATAGTCTCTGGTAATTAGTCAACACACACACACACACACGCACACACTTTAAAAAGTGTTTAAAAAAAATACAATGCGACTTCTTTACATCGCATATTAAAAAAAAAAATTTAAAAAAAAAGATACTCTAAATATTCTCCAGGCAGGACTTCCATTTCTGGGCTAATAGTGAACAATGTGTGATGGAAAACATTTATGTATCCTTGCACAATGCCATTACAAACTGCAGTATTTCTGTAAAAAGCACATTCTGACCAGAGAATGACCTTGTCCACATGACTCACTATGAAAGTATCTCTTCTCCCTTCTCGTCTTCTAATTTGAAAGTGTCGGCTTCTTTATTCCAGTTATCAGTGCAGTCATTGTCTCCACTGAGTTGCGTCATATGTCCCCCCTCTCCAAACTCATATGTTCTTTCCCCTTCCAAACTGAGCCTACTCCCACCCTCCCACCTTGTATTCAGTGTATAAAGAATAATGCATCTCTCTTCCTATTGTGCACTCCTTACATACTTTGCTATGAATGTGACCTGTGCCTTTTGAATTGCTGGAGTTTTTCACATAAATCTGAGATACACATTTTTTTTTGACTCCTTGATTAGAAAACTTCCAATACAAATGTTTAGAACACGGTGGCTAATGTTGGCACTATCTTTTCCGTGATTATCAAATTGACCAACGTTGGGCAGAACAACTATTGATGCACTTAATTTTCAACCCCTGCCTCATCAATAACACATCTCTACATTGGTGAGCCTTTGTCTTGATCGATGTCAAAAGAGGAGATACGAGACGAACTAAGACTTAATTTGACTCGGTGCGTCACTTAATGCTAACAAGACTGCTATCAGCTATCAATAGCCAACGCTAAATGGAGATTAACTCTAATCTTAGGGATGATGTTCGAAACCGGTTCTCTTGGTTGTTCGATAAGAAAAGAACCGATTCCATGGACTCAAATCCCTTTTTGAGAACCGGTTCCCGTTATCGAGGCCACTATACTAAAGAAAAAGAGTTGGTTCTTTATTCGAATCCCTGGGAACTAATCCCGTCCCACAGGAAATGTCCTGTGGGACATCACAGGAAATTACGTAGCTCAGTCATACGGCGGCAGATACAGAAAGCAGCAACAACAATGGACCGGAAAAAATGCCTCAAGGCATGGCTTCATTTTACTAAGAAATACGACGAGGAAACAGCAATATGCAATTATTGCCAGGCTTCGCTCTCATGTAAGGGGGGGAAAGTACAACAAGCATGTTGAAACAGGTTCAGGCCGTACATAACTTCGACACGTGGAGAAGCAGCGACAGAGATTACGAAGCACGCCCCTCTTCCTCTGCTTCAACCTGCAGTGCCGGTGAGTAACTAACGTTAAATGTTGCCGGTTAATTTCCATATTTGCTCACATGAGCCTTTAGGCTAAAATAAGGTTACCTCTTATGTCAACCAGGACTGCAGTAATGTTAGCTAGACTAACGTTACCTAAGCATAGTCAGTGGCTAACGGTAACGGTAACGTTAGCCTTTTTGTATGTGTCTGATAACGTTAACGGTATCTTGTAGCCTACACCACTCCAGAGTTTGCAGGTCTGTCTAATAAACTAGTGCTTTCTTTCTTTCTTTAGTTTATTTCGTACATGAACACACTTACAGCATAACACATCACAGTTTCATATCATTTCACTTTACATTATGTTCGGAAAGGAGTAGGAAGAAGTAAAGCTTATTTAATCCTACCCCTTTCCCACTTTAGAGCGTTTACAAATATATACATTATTTACTGACCTTTTTATGATAAAATAACATCTGTGAATTAGTATATACAACAGTTTTGTAATATGTAATTAATTAATTCAGTCATTATTAATATATTGAGATGAAGAATATCTTATTTTCAATAAGGTTGAAAGTATTTCTCATAATTCTTCTTTGTACTTTGTAAGCACTATTAATTTGAATAACCTCTTAAAGTGGATCCATATCAGTACAATGTTTAACTTCTTTACTTAGTCCATTCCATCATTTAATTCCACATACTAATGCTAAAGACTTAATAACAGACACCCTAGTCCTCACATTCAGCTAATTTCCCCCCTAATTCTATGCTGTGTCTGTCCCTCATTTTCCCTCCAGGACAAGGACGTGTAGTCATTCCTGGAGGAGGCCACACTGATGGACCCCAGAAGGTTTAGATACAGACTGGAGGAGGATGTTGTCAAAACTATCTGTGTGTGCAAGCTAGTTCCACGCCAATTGAACGTGTTTTTTCCACCGTTGGCGACACGATTAGCGAAGAGTGGGTCAGACTTGATCCTGAAAAAGCAGACATGCTAATTCTTTGGAAGAATAATTGTTGATTGATGCCTGTGGCGTTCTTAGTGCCATAGTGTGTGTAGTTTGTATGTTCTAATAGCAGCAGAAGTGCAGTTTTTGGAGAGCTGTATTATTTTCAGTTTTGTGCCCAAAGGACTGATTTATTTTAACACAAGATTATTATTTATACACCTATAGTGATCACAGAGACAGGTTGTTTTTGTGTTACTGTATATATTTGTTTTTCTGAAAAATCCCACTTAATATACTTTGGGTAACAACAGTCAATATTTATTTGTTTATTTTATTTTTTTCTTATAAAATAAAAGTGAGCTTTTGTTAAACCAAATATTGTGTGTTTTTTTCCATTTACAACAACCTATCTGGATTCGATAAGAGAATCGATAAGGAATCGGTTCGATAAGAGGATTCGATAATGGGCTCGAACTCGATAATTTTTTATCAAACATCATCCTTATCTAATCTTCAGCTCTACATGACATTGGTGAGCCTTTGACAGGGGCGATGTTTAGTTTAGTTTAGTCTTTATTTGAAGGGACAATGCACAGAGACATTAATTAAGCTCTGCATCAGATTATAGCTAAATAGCTCATTTCCATCTGCAGTCCCTGGTTACCTAAATTAAAAATATACAAAAACATGCAATACAATTATAACATTACAATTATACTGTAGCATGTAATCAGATTAAGAAAAATCATAAAATGGCCCTTCATTGACACATACTTAGACATTACAACCACACCTCATTTACATAATCACAAATAGAATGTGGAATGACAACGCACGACACCCAATGCTAACAATATGGCTAAGGGTCGTAGCTGCGGCTGGTAAATTTAACATGTTTTACAGAACAACTTATGCCCGGGGTTTCAGCACATGGAAGCCAGTGTACAGTAGAACACACTCAAGGCTACTATAATGGGTAAAACGAGTGTGAAGGTGATCATATGGATGTTATTTCATATTAGAGGGCTATAATTTTGTTAAAAAACTTATTTCGAAGGTGGTCAATTTATTTAAAAGAAAATCCTACCTCAAGGCAATTTGTCAGGCCTTGAACCAATTGCCCGCAATGAATGAGGGATTACTGTACAACTATTTTTACTAATATGTTATGTTCATTACGTTATGTTCATTGGTGCCATTTACACCCTTTCCCAGTTTACATTCATGGGACTAATTAATGAAAGAGTAATGTCATGTGGCTTGCTGTGAAGCATTTTGGTACGCTTGGTATTTTTAGTTCTTAACACAAACCGCGAACAAACAACACATCAACTGATTCTGACCAGAAAAAACAGACTACTGTTTAGAAATTATCCCAATCCAACACATTACCGACAGTGGTTTCTTATTTTAGAGTTTACGTCAGTCTTCAGGGTTCTCAACTGAAATTGGATACACACTTGGGAAGAATTGGCACCAATGCATTTTTTATCAGAAACATATTGATTATTGGTATTATTCGTGAATCAGATTATTTGTGCTTGATCCAAAGTACTGCAAAACATTAAGTGAAAAACAAAAACTAAGATCACTTACCTACTCTGAAGTTGGGTGCTGTCAGTGTATCAGTGGCATGGCCATTCTCGCTGATGATGGTTGTCGTATTTCCCTGTTCGCAGTTGTTGTGACATCTGCCGCCCATACAGGTGAATTTACAGATGGTGGGTGTGAACACCACCTTGATCCTTCCTGTGTGGTTTCCCGCTGCTATCATGTATGAGAGAGAAAAACATATTGCATGTTTTTAAATGTTACTCAAAGCAAACCTCATCAAATTTAAAGGGGACATATTACTACATATATTAAACATTTTTTTATTGCTTGTATACAAATACAGTATTTGACTCTGGGGTATACCTGCCTAACATAAATATCAAGTACTGAACAAGGGAAATCTTCATCTGCAAAACTCGACTTTGCCTGCGGCCTACCACATCACTCTGTTGCAATTGAATAGGGATTTCAGACCCCTAACCCCAAGCCTGAACTCTAACTCTAACCCACCGCTCCTCGCTGCATAGAGACACGGCACCTAAACCGTTTACGTGCTTATGGTTAACAGCAGATGTCCATCCATCCTCTTCCATGGGTCAAGGGGGTAGCAGATTAAGCAGAGAAGCCCAGACTTCCCTCTCTGTAGATACTTCATCCAGGTCCTGCCAAGGGATACCAAGGCATTCACAGGAGAGATAGAGTCTCTCCGACATGTCCTGGATCTTCCCAGGCCTCCTACCGGTCGGCCATGCTCTAAATCCCTCCACCAGAGGCATCTTGACCAGATGCTCCAGTCCCCTCATACAGCTTCTCTCAACGTGGAAAAGCAGTGGCCAAGTTCCTCCCAAATGACAGAGTTCCTCATTCTTGCTCTAAGTGAGAGCCCCACCACCCTACGGAAAAAAACTATTTTCTATCATTGTGCCAATGATCTCAACTTTTTGATCACAACCATAGGTAAGGATAGGAACGTAGATGATCTACTAAATTAAGAGCTTTGCCTTCCAGCTCAGCTCCCTCTTCACTACAATTAACCTATGCAGAGTGCACATCACTGCCGATGCCACACCAATCCACCTGTCAATCTCACAATCCATTCATCCTTTACACGCGATCAAGATCCCAAGGTACTTGAACTTCTCCACTTGGGGCATGATCTTATCCCTGACCCGAAGATAGAACTCCACCCTTTTCTGGGCAAGCACCATGGATTTAGGGGTGCTGATTCTAATTCCAGTCTCTTCAAACTCGCCTGCAAATCTATCCATATATCAGCAAACGGTAAATAAGAATTGGATATTGGACATAATTTGACAAATATTGGAGAATATGTCGTGGAACTGTGCTTTGTTCATGAAACATCTGTACGTGAACTGACGAGAGCAGAAGAGCACTGACTCTAAAGAAGATCCTTAAAAACGTTCCAATTCTGCCTATTTCTCCTTTTGATACACAATTCTTCCATTCGAAAAAAAAAAAAACTTTCTGGCTAACATTTTCAAGAAAAGCTTCAGACGGTACTGAGCCGCGATTACAACTGGACACCCGGCAAGTTGACATACGTGGACTTCATAACATTTGAAAGGTGAAAAAGGAGAAATCGACCGATTATTGGCGCCGATTTTAAAAATGTTGATGTATATCGGTATCAGCCTTTTTTTTCCCGGTATAAGTTTTTTTTTTAACAACTACAACTTGGGTGTAATAATAGAAGATAAAATGAACTGGAAATCTCATGTAAAAAATATACAACATAAAGTAGCAAGAAACATGCCAATAATGAATAAAGCAAAACATGTTCTAGACCAAAAATCACTTCATATTCTTTACTGCTCACCTAGTGTTACCATATCTGAGTTATTGTGCAGAAATATGGGGAAACAACTACAAATGTGCTAAGGCTGAAACGACGCGTCGACGTAGTCGACGTCATCGGTTACGTAAATACGTCGACGCCGTTTTTGTGCGTCGACGCGTCGCATATTTACGTCACACTACCGTCATGGCGGAGCGCAAAGCAGACTGTGCGAGTGAGGGGAAAAACGCACGCCAAAAGTCGTCAAAAGTGTGGGAGTATTTCAATACACAGCCTAATAATGTTGTTGTATGCACACTGTGTCGAGCGGAAATGGCCTATCATAGCAGCACAACGGCTATGAACGAACATTTGAAAAGAAAACCATCAACCATCAACTAGTCAATCGTCCGCGTTAGCATACGTTGTCATCATTACACAAAAACATGAATGTGTCATTTGTATCTGCTAGGGGTGTAACGGTATGTGTTTTGTATTGAACCGTTTCGGTACGGGGCTTTCGGTTCGGTACGGGGGCGTACCGAACGAGTTTCTAAGCTAAAGCTAACTTTAGCTGCTAAAGTCTTAACAAGTTGCTTTGCTCCTCTGCCTCTGTCTCAGCACGCAGCATTGTCCCACCCATACAACCATCTGATTGGTACACACGCAGCATTGTCCCACCCACACAACCATCTGATTGGTACACACGAAGCATTATCAGCCAATCAGCAGTGCGTATTCATAGCGCATGTAGTCAGCGCTTCAGCGTCGAGCAGATAGGTGTTTAGCAGGTGAGCAGCCGGCAGCTGACTCTCCCCAAATGATAATAAACACCTCCCAGTCAACTACTAGTAACATCACTATGAGCCCGTTGACCTACTAGAAACTTAAACTGCAGCTCAGCTCGCTCACAGTCCTGGTTTGAGGTGAAGGCTAATTACCTCTCAGTTCCAGCCACATCGACCCCTTCTGAGTGCCTATTTTCAGCTGCTGGGAATATTGTAAACAAGAAAAGAAGCAAAGCAAGTAGACATGCTAACCTTTCTTCATTACAACTGTTAGTCACTCACTGGAATGAGTAGAATTGGTTATTGTGTACTGTGTTGGACTGGATGTTTATTTTGCACATTTTAAAAGCAATACTTAATGTTTACAGTGCTCCAGAATATTTAGATTGGCACTTTTTTGTATTGGATGTTTATCTTTATTTTTGCACATTTTAGCAAATAAGCAATACTTTCACTTTTGTTGAGATGTTTACACTGTTGTTACAGAATATTTCGTTTTGCACTTTTTTGTATTGGATGTTTATCTTTATTTTTGCACATTTTAAAGCAAAATAAGCAATACTTTTACTTTTGAAATGCTTATACTATTGCAGAATATTAAGATTTGCACTGGATGTTTACTTTTATATTTGCACATTAAAAAGCAAATAAGCTACTTTTAATTTTGTTAAATGTTAAAAGTTTTAAATGTTTACATTTTTACAGAATATTTTGTCATGTTGTCAATGTTGACTGAGTGGCCATACCTTTTTTTTTTGTAAATAAAAGCCATGCCTTTTGAAAAAACTGGCCTACTTTTATTTTTTCATCTTCATTTTAAATAAAATAAAATATAATCGGTAAAAGGAAAAATAATCTATAGATGAATCGAAAAAATAATCTATAGATTAACCGATTAATCGAAAAAAATAATCTATAGATTAATCGATAGAAAAATAATCGTTAGCTGCAGCCTTAAAATGTGCGCTTCATTCACTAACGGTGTAACAACAAAGATCAATTAGAATAATACATAATGTCGGATATAGAGAACATACAAAACTTTTATTTATTGAATCAAAAATATTGAAATTCTGTTTTTGTGCATTTGCAAAAAGCTAAAATTATATACAAAACAAAACTATAACCTGCTACCCAAAAATGTACAACAATTCTTCTAAACAAAAGACAAGAAATATAACCTGAGAAGAAAATCAAATTTAAAACATTTGTATGCTCGTACAACACTTAAAACCTTTAGCATATCCGTATGTGGAATTCAATTATGGAATGGATTAACCAAAGAATTCAAACAAACACCAATATGATTCAGTTTAAGAGACTGTTCAAACTACAAGTGTTTACAAGTACACAGAACAATAATTATGATGAACATATTGAACCCTTTTTTTTTTCAGATAAAAATTATGTATGTATTTAATATTTGTTTACTTACTATGTTTTATTATTTATTTATTATTTATTATTATTAATGGGGCGGTATAGCTCGATTGGTAGAGCGGCCGTGCCAGCAACTTGAGGGTTGCAGGTTCGATCCCCGCTTCCGCCATCCTAGTCACTGCCGTCGTGTCCTTGGGCAAGACACTTTACCCACCTGCTCCCAGTGCCACCCACACTGGTTTAAATGTAACTTAGATATTGGGTTTCACAATGTAAAGCGCTTTGAGTCACTTGAGAAAAAGCGCTATATAAATGTAATTCACTTCACTTCACTTCACTTATTCACTGTTCTATTACAGAGAACAAGGAAATGGGATAACATTGCTATCGTATGAAAAGGGGTAGGATTAAATAAACTCAGCTTCTTCCAACTAATTTTTGGACGTGCTGTAATGAAACAACTGGAAATATGTGAAGCATTACATTGTATCGTAGGCATGTTCGAAATAAACTGAAACTGAACTGAACTGAACTGAACTGAAGTGAACTGAACAACATAACTACATCAGCAGATACAATGTATACAAATATGATACCAGTATTTAAAAAAAAAAAAAAAAAAATAGTGAGGTGGATAGTAACAAACACTGCTCAAGCACCAGCTCCTTTGTACTGCATGCATGTAAGTTCCCTTTTTACTGAAATACTGAAATACTCCTATTGTCAATAACTTAATTCTCCCCAAATATGTTCTGATATCTGACTGGGCATTTATTTGAGTTCTTGTGAGCATTCTTTCCCACGACGCTCACATGGCCACGCTGGTTGCCGTCGTACATCTCCTCTATTTGTTAGGAAGTCCAGCTTCTCTCCTTCTTTCCTGGCGTCTTGCCGGTCTCATTTTGTTTGCTTTCGCTACTGCAGCGATGGGGTCGCATGACAAGCCACCTCTGCAACACTCAGGGCGTAGGTAAATTAAAGCAGCGCCAGAGTTTAATGTTCCGTGATTCAATCAAATAACGCGACAGAGGTGGATGGACACGAAGATGACATAAAAGCTATCTCTGCCAAAAATCCAAGCTTTGTGTAAATATATTGACACATAGGAGACATATTATATTGAAATAAAGAAGAGCTAAGTGAATGAGCCAAGAATTGTTCTTACTTGAATGTTCGCAGTACTTCAGGGTTCCTCCCGAGGAAACCTTAAAATGTATTAAAACCATAAATTTTATAAAATGGATGGCGAGATTTCCTGTATTTTGAAATGCAAATGTTGTCGCAGCATTAGACACATGTAATAAAGGTGTACCCTGATGGTTTTTGTTGCTAAATTAACTACAACATTAGCACCTCATAAAATATTACATCGCTACTGGTCGGACGTTTCCTAAAACAAAAAACACCCTAAAGCCTTGTCCAACTGTTCACTGACGTATACTATTATTGTTTATTTAACTTTTAATTCAAAAGAATATTGGCTCCCAATATCGGTTAACGGGCTCCTTAACTACTAATAATCGGCATCGGTATCAGCTCTGATAAAAACATGTCGGTCGATCTCCAGCAAAAAGTTTGCCAGACGACCCGAGGGCTAAAGTGATCTGTGATTTCATCATGAATAGGATGCCGCTGGATGACCAGCCCTTTACCAATGTTGAAGATACTGACTTTTGCCTGCACAAATTCAAAAGGTACAATTTGTTATATCCACTTTTGTTTGTCTTTCTTACCTCCAGGTGTAAATAAACCACTTAAATTTACAGTTAAAAATTATACAAAACCCAAAGCCAGTGTAGTTGGCACATTGTGTAAATCGTAAATAAAAACTAAATACAATGATGTGCAAATCATTTTCAACTTATATTCAATTGAATAGACTACAAAGACAAGATATTTAATGTTCAAATTGAGAAACTTGTTTTTTTTGCAAATAATAATAATAATAAATAACTTAGAATTTAATGGCAGCAACACATTGCAAAAAAAGTTGGCACAGGGGCATTTTTACCACTGTGTTACATGGCCTTTCCTTTTAACAACACTAAGTAGACGTTTGGGAACTGAGGAGACAAATTTTGGAAACTTTTCAGGTGGAATTCTTTCCCATTCTTGCTTGATGTACAGCTTATGTTGTTCAACGATCTCCGTTTTCGTATTTGACGCTTCATGATGCGCCACACATTTTCAATGGGAGACAGGTCTGCACTACAGGCAGGCCAGTCTAGTACCCGCACTCTTTTACTACGAAGCCACTCTGTTGTGACACGTGGCTTGGCATTGTCTTGCTGAAATAAGCAGGGGTGTCCATGATAACGTTGCTTGGATGGCAACATATGTTGCTCCAAAACCTGTATGTACCTTTCAGCATTAATGGTGCCTTCACAGATGTGTAAGTTACCAATGCCTTGGGCACTAATACACCCCCATACCATTACAGGTGCTGGCTTTTCAACTTTGTGCCTATAACAGTCTGGATGGTTCTTTTCCTCTTTGGTCTGGAGGACAGGATGTCCACAGTTCCCGACAAGAAAGGACTATTTTTTGGCGAGACGACATCACTGCAGCAAACGCCTGCTGTGCGCGTCGTTCAGTGGGTGGTGCTTTACCCACTGAAGCACCACCCACTAACGGTTGAGCTCATTTCTATGCCCACCATATGGCAACAATATGGCCACTACTTTTAGACCCCTGGCTATTTGTACATGATATGAATACACCGCTTCCCGCCGATGTTTATTGAAATCGTGCCATCTTGCGGGCCAAACTGAAGACGCTGGCAGGCCACATTTGGCTAGTAGGCCGTAGTTTGGACACCCCTCAATATAGATGCACTGCGCGGCTGCTTCAAAATTGCCCATGAAAAGTGGTAGATATCTCCTCCTTGTTTGAAAACATTGCAAAATGCCATAGGTAGGAATATGATAAGTTGAATGTTCAGTAAATGAGAGTGTCTCCGTGGTGATGCTGTCACACACTGAAACCCGTTTTTCCTCGGCAACCCGGCACCTCCGCTGGCAGCGCGCTCAGACACGCCCCCGCTCGCGCTGAGCGCAGCACGCCCACGCAGCAACAAGCCTGCAGACAATCACCTATCAACGCATCTGGACCTGATGAGAGGGAGCGGCATAAAGACCAGCGGACCTAAGGAACCTTTGCCAGAACGTCGCTCATCTTCCCAGTAAGCATCACGTCTGGCATTCCCTTCCCTGTGCTTTGCTCGCCTTCTCTTTGCTCTCTCCGTGTCTCCCTTGTTTATGTCTCTTGTGTCTCCCGCAGTGACTTCCCTGTCATCCGTGATCGTGTTTTGCCTCTCGACATCCATCTTGATTCCTGACTGCCTCCCTCGATCCTCGACCTCCCCTGCTCGGACACGGACTACGCTGCCTCGCTCCTACCCTCGACCCCTTTCCTGTTTACGGACTGCCTCTTCGCCTTGCCCCCCCTTGATTCGACGAAGGATACATCCAACACTCACAGACAACAAACCCTGGTAACATTTACACTATTAATTATACACATAGCCTACACCCATTCACTTAGGGTAGCATACACACGCCACGTAATCATCAAAGGTTTAAATAAACCTTGTGAACCACAGTTCTGCCTTGGTTGTCGCCTCCTTCCCTTCTCTGTACATAACAGATGCCCCTTATAGTACATGCAAAATCCTCATTTAAATAAGGGGGTCTGTACCACTTTTCAATTGCACACACAGTCTTAGTAGATCACACAACATGGCCACTAATAGTACACACTATTTTAGAGATTGCACAAGCTGTTTAGTTCGAGCTATTTGGAATTAGTAAATCAGGCCCACAGAGTATTAATGTTCATGTACGTTAGAGTGGTCATTGATTATGTGATGTTACAAGATCTAGAAGGTACCGAAGTCTTCCTGACTCGCCTGGGACAATAATTTAAGATGGTAAAAATGCCGGAAAGACAACAACCGGTTTAAAAAGATGTACACACGACTGTAAATTGACCGCAGGAATAAAAGTAAGTGTAATTAATATATCTTATATTCATTATTTAATATATGTGTGTCTTTATTATATTATTATTATTTGCAATCAGGCAGGATGTTTCGTGTTGTTGGCTTTGGAGTGTGTGACAAATGTAATGTGTGACGTCAAAATACTGTATTGTTTCAATTTGTTACAACTAATACCAGTAATAATCAATAATAGTTACAGAAAGAAACACCACCTAATACTTCTTTATTGCCTGCTATCTGCTTTGTCGTCCACAAGTTGCAGACATTCTTTGTGTACGTTTTGTACTTGACAAGTGTTTGTCCATCTTAAAAATTCATTAATGTTCCAACAGATTGAGGGAATTTATGAACTGTTGAGAGCGATCTAAAGCGAACATTTTTGTTGGTTTATAAGGGACAGTGAGAAATTATCATTTGACTTTAACATCTCTGGCATGTACAGTAAATGCTGCCTCTTTGCTAAATCAGCATTGCAAACAAAAATTATGTTCTTAACTGTCTTACCCTGGATATATAAAAAAAAGAATAAACTAGGAAGTCAGGATGCCAGTGTGTTGCTAAATGATCATACACTACATTACTCAGGAGGCTTGGACAGGAACAGGAAGTAGGTCGGAACTACGCAGGAGGACGACAATTGTGCTGTTTGATCAATAAAGAGTTAATATATTGTTACACATTGTTGTTCCTGCTTTGCCTACACAAGAAACAAACATAAGTTTTGATCAAACAGTTATCATGTGCATTTGAGCGCCGCTCAGAGACAAATTCCATTAGCGAAAATTACTATGATTTGGCCAAAATATGTGGGGAATTTGCGTGCATTGGACAAAGTTGTAAGGCGTTGCAAAATTTGCAGGGATTAGTTGAATTTGTGCAATTCCGACATTGCTTGGAATTCCTCCTTGGTTCAACATGTTATTTTTACTGTTGATTTAAGCATTTGTTCAGGAGCAAGTAGAAATCCTCCCTGCTAAAGCCCAAAGGACTTTGTCAAAAGGTGTTAGAGCAGTGTCAGTAAGCCGTAGGAGTGAGGAGCTGGAGAATCACTTTAGCAGCTGTGGCACAAAACTTGTGCATGCAAGAAAAGGCTTTCTGATTTTGAATAGTAAACACATCTGCTACTTTCACCAAGTCTGTTAAAGAAAAAAATAGTAGTCATTACCCTACCATTAAATTCCTATTCATTCAGATTCAGAGTCAGAAATGGCATTTGCAGAAAAAGTAACTATGCTTTGCAATGAGGTTCAACACAAGCAAGTTATATTAGTCATATGAGTCAAATATCAGTAGCTATGTGCACATGGACACATTTAATCGGATTAAAAGCCTAAGCGCAATAAAAATGATTCATGTAAACACGCCATTCGGAATATTCTGACTTGATCACACATGTTCATCAAAATTTAATTCTGATCAAAACGGGTGGTTTATGCCAATAGTCATTCAGATTGTAGTCCATGAAAACACATCTTCCGAAATTCGGGTTAGAATTATCCTTACTACACATGTCTTTGTTGTCAGCTATATTTTGGTGGTGGAGTGGGGACTAAATTTAATATTGTTGGAATGAAGCGATTGTCTTGCTGCCATCTCCCCCCATTCAACATGTACAGAAATAGCAGCATATGCTGTTGATTTTGTTGCCTTAAAACGAGACTAATACAATCCATAGTATGGTCTGGAGCAGGGGTCACCAACCTTTTTGAAACCAAGGGCTACTTCTTGGGTACTGATTAATGCGAAGGGCTACCAGTTAGATACACACTTAAATAAATTGCCAGAAGTAGCCAATTTGCTCAATTTACCTTTAACTCTGTTATTATGAATAATTAATGATATTTATCTTTGTGGAAACACTGATTATCTTAATGATTTCTCACAATAAATATATATAGAAACAGATAAATATCAATATGCAACACTTTATTTTTATATTTTCTCTAAGTGCACATTTTTCAAATTGAACATTTTCAAATGATCACTTCTAAGACAGTCTTGTGAAATCACAATATCCCATTTTAACTAGCTAGCCACTAACATTTTTTAACAAATCATGAATTACTTTGCACCATGTTTGTACAAATAATAACTCATGTAAAATACAAAAGTAAACCCTCCAATTTTTAAATCATGTCACACTTTGAACTGGACACCAAATCTGTTATCTGTTTCTTTGTCAGTTAGTGGGAAGCCTGGCATTGCATGCTGTTAACTAGTGTGTTGTACTCTGGTGTGTAACTTGACACTGCAACTCTGAGTGAGTCTTGCAGATGTGCATCAGTGAGGCGTGTTCTGTGTTTGAAAGGTTTTGTACAAAGAGTACTGTATGAATATGGGGGCCTGAAACTTCTCAACCTTGAAGCTATGTGTCTGTCTTTAAAAGCATCAATTGTTCCAAAGATGTATTTAAACATTGAGTGGTACACAAATGTCCTGTTGGACAAAAAACATGTACTGTAACAAAAGAAATTGTATCCTTTTTTACAAGTGATCCCCTCCCAGAGAGTCTGCTGGGACACATGGCGGGGTTCATAAAGGAAACAATCCACTCATAGTGGTGTTTTCAATTTTATGTGCCAGAAAAAAGAGACGATATTTTGCAGCAGTTAATATGGATGAACTCTAATATTGTAATAGATGGAAAGCCTTTCTTTTGGAAAAATATGTTTGAAAGAGGAATCATTTTTGTCAATGATATTATCAATGAGAATGGTAAAATTATGAAGTATGATGAATTTAGAGCTATGTATGGTGATGCTTGCTCAAGCTTTTCATTTTATCAACTAACTGGAGTAATTGGGAAAAGATGGAAACAAATAATTAATTATGGAACTACTAAATTATTAGTTTGTAAACCTCTAATAAGAAATTCTAGTTGGCAAAAAGGAACTAAAATAAATAGAAAAATATATAATTTTTATTTAATAAAGAAATTTTATTAATTTTAAACTAATCTATAAAACCACTATCGATGTGCAAAATCGTTATTTTCAAATTAAAATTATTTATAACTTCTTACCCACAGGGAAAATGTTAAAATTATGGAATATGACAGAGTCAGATGATTGCCGATTTTGTTGTCAGGAGCCTGAATCCACCCTGCATTTGTTTTGGTATTGTCATATTGTGTCTTTGTTTTGGGTGGAAGTTGAAAAAATGTGTTTAAGGATTGGTTTGTTTATGAAGCTTAATGTGGTTTCTGTTATTTTAGGAGAGTTCATTGACAATCATGATTTAGTCAATTTAATTATAGTACTCGGTAAAATGTTTATTTTTAAGGCCAAAAACAGATATTCACTTAGTATTACTTTATTTAAAACATGTATTCAGTATTTTCTAACTTTAGAAAGTTACATGGTTGAAAACGATAATGATGCCAAAAAACATTTAAAAAAAGATGAGAAGTCCTCAAAGGCTTATTTTGAAAGTATAATTATGTTTATAGATTATATGATATCTATTGTTGTGTTTCCTAATTTGAGTGACCTGGACATAATCTGGACTGTACATAAATGCTTATTTTGAAAATGTAATTTTGTTTATAAATTATAAGCAATCTGTTGTGTTCCCTAATTTTTTTCTGTGTACATGAATGAAGGTGTGTGTTGCTGAGTCCGACTTGGACATTATCTGGACTGGGCCTGGTTTAAAAAACCCTTTAAACAAATCTAATTTCATTGACAACCTGGTCTGTTAAGGATAAGGCCCTTTTTTAAAAAATAAAATAAAATAAGATAAATAAATAAAAAACGTTTTCTTGGATAAAAAAGAAAGTAAAACAATATAAAAATAATTACATAAAAAATAGTAATTAATGAAAATGTTAGTGGACCAGCAGCCTATACAATCATGTGTGCTTCAGGGACTGTGTCCCTTGCAGATGTGTTGTCTATGTTGTGGGAACCAGAATATTGGTAGCAGAAAGAAATAACTCCTTTTGTGTGAGTGGATGAGTGTGCATGGGGGAGGTTGTTTGGGTTGATGCACTGATTGAAAGTGTATCTTGTGTTTTTTCTATATAGATTTAATTTTAAAAAAATAATTAAAAAAATAATTTTTTATTTATTTTTTTTAATTTTTTTTTTATTATTATTTTTTTTTTAGAACAGGCCCGCGGGCGACTCATCTGGTCCTTACGGGCGACCTGGTGCCCGCGGGCACTGCGTTGGTGACCCCTGGTCTGGAGTGTCATGTGTCGATGTAACAATAAAAGAAGGGATCCAGTGGTCGTCTTAACGAGCTGTTTTATTCACAACCTTAAAGCTACTCCATGTGCTAACTACTAACCTCAAACACATACACAGAATGTCATAATATGAAGACACGCCGCAACTTGTACATAATCACAACATAAAAAGCACAGAACAGCTCCATTTCAAAAAGAAAGGTAAAACAAAAGTAGTGAACAGAAGGAGAAAATTATAAATACCGTGATAACATCAGACATGTAGAAATGCACAAACCCATGTTTGTTTACAGTGGCACCGGCAGTGAGCGAACTTGTCCAAAAGATGACGCCGTAGCACAAACAATAACACACCTTTTTGTTTATGTTAGTTCTGCGCATGTCAAAGTAAGGCATTCCGATTTAAGGTGTGATGCATGAAAATGCACGTCATAATCAGATAATTTTTTACGGGTCCAGGTACACAGTAAGATTGTAATCCGCACGATGATCAGATTAAATAAATGTTGTCCAAGTACACGTGGCTAGTGTGATGGGGAACTGATGAATATTAATTATGTTCGCTGTTATTCTTATTTTCATACATGCAAATTCATAAATCTCTAATTAATGCAGTTATTGATGAAGTACTATTGGTGGTACCAAGAGTTTAGTGGTGATGCTGTACTTTGAAACACTGGGAAATCAAAAAAGTTTTTCTCACACAGCTTTAGATGCTTCCGGGCGCGGGGTTTTGCTGTCCGTCTAAATTGTGACGTTACAGCAACGTAGGCGTACTTATTTGGACATTAGGTATATGCTATTGGCCAGGGGGGAGGAGCTCACAGATTGACGGACATACAGTATTTACGTGGGCATCCTAACACATGCTGTCTACCAGCATCCCCTATACTCTTGTTCCTTCTAGTTCTGCTTTGATATCTATAAAAAAAATAATTTGTGTTTATTTGTCCACAACATTTTACACGGAACTGTTTTGTCAACATGCGCTAGTACAAAGTTGGATTAACCGTTAAAGTTAAAGACGGCGCCTTTGCAAAATTACTACTTAGCTTGAGGGACCACAAAATAATTAAGGATAAAATATTATTTTCATATAATCTTGGAATTCGCACAGTAACACCGACATGCGACAAAAAGTGACAGATTTGCGGTCCCCTCCAAGGTTTCTCATTGTTCCAATTGGGTTGAGTTTTTTCTTGCCCTGATGTGGGATCTGGGCCGAGGATGTCGTTGTGGCTTTTGCAGCCTTTTGAGACACTTGTGATTAAGGTCTATAAATAAACTTTGATTGATTGATTGATCAATCAGCCTTCCCGGTAAGGTATATTCGGGTGTACTGGAGAGGAGGCTACGCCGGATAGTCGAACCTCGGATTCAGGAGGAACAGTGTGGGTTTCGTCCTGGTCGTGGAACTGTGGACCAGCTCTATACTCTCGGCAGGGCGCATGGGAGTTTGCCCAACCAGTCTACATGTGCTTTGTGGACTTGGAAAAGGCATTCGACCGTGTCCCTCGGGAAGTCCTGTGGAGAGTGCTCAGAGAGTATGGGGTATCGGACTGTCTGTTTGTGGCGGTCCGCTCCCTGTACGATCAGTGTCAGAGCTTGGTCCGCATTGCCGGCAGTAAGTCGGACACGTTTCCAGTGAGGGTTGGACTCCGCCAAGGCTGCCCTTTGTCACCGATTCTGTTCATAACTTTTATGGACAGAATTTCTAGGCGCAGTCAAGGTTTTGAGGGGATCTGGTTTGGTGGCTGCAGGATTAGGCCACTGGTTTTTTCAGATGATGTGGTCCTGATGGCTTCATCTGGCCAGGATCTTCAGCTCTCACTGGATCGGTTCGCAGCCGAGTGTGAAGCGACTGGGATGAGAATCAGCACCTCCAACTCAGAGTCCATGGTTCTCGCCCGGAAAAGGGTGGAATGCCATCTCCGGGTTGAAGAGGAGACCCTGCCCCAGGTAGAGGAGTTCAAGTACCTAGGAGTGTTGTTCACGAGTGAGGGAAGAGTGGATCGTGAGATCGACAGGCGGATCGGTGCGGCGTCTTCAGTAATGCGGACGCTGTATCGATCCGTTGTGGTGAAGAAGGAGCTGAGCCGGAAGGCAAAGCTCTCAATTTACCGGTCGATCTACGTTCCCATCCTCACCTATGGTCATGAGCTTTGGGTTATGACCGAAAGGACAAGATCACGGGTACAAGCGGCCGAAATGAGTTTCCTCCGCCGGGTGGCGGGGCTCTCCCTTAGAGATAGGGTGAGAAGCTCTGCCATCCGGGGGAGCTCAAAGTAAATCCGCTGCTCCTCCACATAGAGAGGAGCCAGATGAGGTGGTTCGGGCATCTGGTCAGGATGCCACCCAAACGCCTCCCTAGGGAGGTGTTTAGGGCACGTCCAACCGGTAGGAGGCCACGGGGAAGACCCAGAACACGTTGGGAAGACTATGTCTCCCGGCTGGCCTGGGAATGCCTCGGGATCCCCCGGGAGGAGCTGGACGAAGTGGCTGGGGAGAGGAAAGTCTGGGCTTCATCAGGCTGATGCCCCCGCGACCCGACCTCGGATAAGCGGAAGAAGATGGATGGATGGATTGATGATTGATTGATTGATTTTACACAGTTTTTCAAAAAAATAGCGGAGATGTTTGTTTTCAAATATATTAGGGCTGTCAAAGTTAACACAATAACGACGCGTTAACTATAAGTTCCTTTAACAGCGATAATTTTTTAAAGGCGCGATTAACGTTTTTGACCCTTGGCGTGTTCCGTAGCTTGGCGTGTGTTGTGAGTATTGGCGTCCAGTTAGTTGAATCACAACTTCAAAAATAGCTAGCAGGACTGCACAAAGAAAGGGGGACCTTATAGAAATCTCAGATCCAAAGCCATGGCAAGTCCTTCTCCGGACAGGACAAGGCAATCTTACCTTCAATTGCCGTAAGACGACATCATAGGAGCAAATGCTGCTGGCGAACATTATGGCTTGTAGTGACAAGGAACTTCACGTCCTTGTTTGGATTACAGTTATGTGCATTAATAACACGAAATGTAGATTTTTACTCAAACTGCTCTAGTAAAATGGATTACAAGCTCAGCAGAAACAAAAACGGTAGAGAGGAAGTCTAAAGTCACTTGTATCTGAGATTTTCGTCAAAACATGTTAAGTGTTTTCTCACACCAATCACACGGGTCCGGTTGGCGGCTTCACAATAATAGCGCTACGCTTCACATCCGGTCTAACAAACAAAACAAGGAAAATTGTCTTACAATATGATCATGCTACATTATTATTCTGTGTTATTCTGTGATATTTCTACCTAAATAAATGTTTTCTGGCAGATTGAAATTAAGTGTATTGAAATGGCAGCGGCGATATGAGGGAAAAAGACTCTATGAACAATCTTGTCTTCTTCTTCGCTACAACTGAGACTAGGTTTAATATTGCAGGCATGCCTGCCACTGCCCTCTGCAGCCCACATTGGGTAATTACAGTTCACTACACAATATTACCATCGCTATAGTATATTATTTTATAACCTGTTCTGATTGATATTCCACAATTACAGAATGTTTAATTGGCGGAATATTATATTGTATTAATACGTAGGTAGAGAAGGTTAAAACATTGTGAAATACAGAAAATCAGAAACATTTATTCAGGTAGAAAAAAATATCACCTTTGATAGTCAAAGCATGATCTTAACTAGAGATGGCCGATAATGGCTTTTTTGCCGATATCCGATATTCCGATATTGTCCAACTCTTAATTACCGATTCCGATATCAACCGATACCCATATATACAGTCGTGGAATTAACACATTATTATGCCTAATTTTGTTGTGATGCCCCGCTGGATGCATTAAACAATGTAACAAGGTTTTCCAAAATAAATCAACTCAAGTTATGGAAAAAAATGCCAACATGGCACTGCCATATTTATTATTGAAGTCACAAAGTGCATAATTTTTTTAACATGCCTCAAAACAGCAGCTTGGAATTTGGGACATGCTCTCTCTGAGAGAGCATGAGGAGGTTGAGGTGGGCGTGGTTGGGGGTGGGGGGGGCGGGGGTGTATATTGTAGCGTACCGGAAGAGTTAGTGCTGCAAGGGGTTCTGGGTATTTGTTCTGTGTTAATGTCGTGTTACGGTGCGGATGTTCTCCCGAAATGTGTTTTTCATTCTTGTTTGGTGTGGGTTCACAGTGTGGCGCATATTTGTAACAGTGTTAAAGTTGTTTATACGGTCACCCTCAGTGTGACCTGTATGGCTGTTGACCAAGTATGGCTTGCATTCACTTGTGTGTGTGAAAAGCCGTAGATATTATGTGATTTGGCCGGCACGCAAAGGCAGTGCCTTTAAGGTTTATTGGCGCTCTGTACTTCTCCCTACGTCCGTGTACCACTCCGTACAGCGGCGTTTTAGTCATACATTTTACTTTTTGAAACCGATACCGATAATTTCCGATATTACATTTTGAAGCATTTATCGGCCGATAATATCGGCAGTCCAATATTATCGGACATCTCTAATCCTAACAATCCACATTTTAAGTTAATAAAATGATAGCGTGAAACTGCTATCTAAACATTGAAGTGTAGCTTATCTCCTCTAAATGCAAGTGTTCCTAAAGCAGGAATACAAATGCTGTATTCCAACAAAATACAAACTCTGGCAGGACACCATAGCAACGGCATGTATTTTTTTTAAATTCTCTTTAAAAACATGTTTCAAGAGCTGTTTCAAAAAGCATAATGTTTAAAAACATTTAATTAAATCAAATTAATGTTCCAGTCATGGTATTAAAAACGTATTAATTATCTGTCTAGGGCAGACCTGGGCATTCTGCGGCCCGCATCCGGCCCCTTGTACGTCCCTGTCCGGCCCGCGTGAGGCCAATTATAAACTACAAAATACATTTAAAAAAGTATCTATTTCGAGTGTGCAATACAACAGTGCTGCTTTTGTTTTGAAAAGCGTTATTTGTATTACTTCCGTGTGGACGTATGCTCGTGCGCGCAGCGGCAATCACAAATACAAAATACATTTTAAAAAACATCTTTGTCGTGCGTGCAATACAACTGTGCTGCTTTTATTTTGAAAAGTGTTATATGTGCGTATGTCCTGTGAGGGAAGGCGCACAGCGACAAGTGATGCCCGGTTATCCACGAGACGCTAAAAAGAGAAAAGATGATGACAAATGGCGTGTTTTAAAAAAGACATGGACTGCCAAGTAAAGGTAAAGCCGTGTGCTTATTTGTGGTACACATGTTGCTGTGTTTAAAGAATATAGTGTAACGACCTGCTGAAGTAGATGTTGTCTTCTTGAGTTGTGTAAATGAGAAGTGAGGAGACGTGCGTGTGGAAGGAACGAGATATGTTGAGCTGTGTTAGTATAGCTTGCTCAATAAAAGTTTAAAAATTGCGTCAGACTTGCTGTGCACTTCTTCTGGACGCTACAATTGGTGTCAGAAGTAAAACTTAGCGCTTTACGCTTGTGTGCTACGTCATCGGGAGGTACGTGCCACGTGAGGAGCTCGCCGCAAAGAGAGAGAGAGAGAGAGCGTTTACAGGTGCAGCCACGCTGCTTGCCACGGGGGGAATTCCGCCCTCAATGAAGACTCCCAGGTTTGATGGCAAGGCGAACTGGGAGGCATTTCATCCCACTTGTGACATCAATTGTAGCGTCCAGAAGAAGTGCACACCAAGTCTGACGTTCTTTTTAAACTTTTATTGAGCATGCTATACTAACACAGCTCAACTTATCTCGTTCTTTCCAAAAGGAAAACCAATCCTCACTCCTCATTTCCGCAACAGCAACGCTTCTTCCTTCTTCGCCAATCACCTTACAGACGTGCTACGTTCACAACAAAGAGGATGCAGGATGAAGTGACAGAAATTGAAATTTTTGTATTGTAATATACATCAGGAAGTGTTGTGTAAGAAAGTGTTAAAAATAAAACCATCAAAAGCCATCTGCTTTTGTATAAAGATAAGTTAGGTTAAATGAAAATATTATTATTATTATTATTATCTATCTTACGGTAGATCAAAAATAATTTGTGCAAAACTTAATTGAAATATTGTCGGTGTGGCCCTCCAGCATTGCTCGGGTTGCTCATGCGGCCCCCGGTAAAAATTAATTGCCCACCCCTGGTCTAGGGTACACTTATTAATGACGAAAAATTATATCTTTCTGCAATTAATCGCGACTAATTTTGAGTTAACTATGAACAAAATGCAATTAATCGTAATAACTATTTTAATTGTTTGACAACCCTAAAATATATATTTAAACAGTGTACTTTTTAAAAAGATACATTATGATACTTTTGGAGAGGGTGGGGTGTAGTTTAATTTGCAATCTGGGAACAGCTCAACAAATCAACCTCTTTTAGACAATTGCAGAAAGTAGGTTATAAATGTGACTGTGGATCAAAATTTAAACCAAAGACAATCCAATTCATTTCTAGACCTCAAATAAGTGTGTTACTATCATCATAAATCCCTTTTAAGGATAATATCATTTTGTATGGACCAGTTTCCTTTGTTTATTTTTTCAAAAAGTTTTATTGAACCACAATTCAAAAGCAATATGTTTTTTTCTATTTTATTATATTTGCCAGTGTCCAGTTGACCTGTTATCCTTTGCACAACAAACACATTTAAGTCTGAAGTGGAAGTAAGAATATTTACCTTGTAATGGGTGGTGTCCTGTTAGAGGGATTGGCCTTGCAAGTGGAGGTTGAATGTGCGTCTGTGTGTGGGTGGTGTGTGCATGGTAATATTTGGGTTTTATGACGTACTGCTGGCCAGGCTGCATGGGCATGGACAGCATCCTGGATGGAAAGAAGACAAAAAAAATGAATTATGTCACATGTTTTTTGGGGGATGAAAGAAACATTGAGTGAACGCAAGTAAAGGTAAAGGGGAACTGCACGTTTTGTTTAAATTTTGCTTATTGTTCACAATCATTATGAAAGACATGACGATGGATTTTATTTTTTGTTTTTGGATTCTAAATATTAAATAAATGTTCGCTTACAATGGAGCATATTGGAGCCGCGCAATTCTACCTATAAAGCCCTTAAAAAACATCCAAACATCTCCATTGAGAACAGAAAACAGTCCAGTTGCGATCGATTGAATGACCTGAGATGACAATGACCTGGTTGAATGAAAACATTTATAGACACTTCCATTGAGGTTTTATATACATGATGGATGTATATATGTAATGTAGTAACGGGCACATTCATAAAAACATTTAATATTTACGTATGTTGATCATTTTAAAGCATATGCGGCGCATTAATTTCAAAAACGCATCCTGACGTTTGCTTTTTTGTTTTTTCTTCACTGATTTCTGCTCACTGCAGACTTTAAAGGGGCCAACAAATATAATAACACATCACTCACAGTATAAGGTCTGATGTCATTAGGATGCTGATGAATAGGATGTTTATATGTTCCCATTTAGATGAAAAATGTCTCATATTCCTAACGAAGAAAAGGGCTGGGGGTCGGGGTCTTTTTGTGTCGTCCTCACCAGTTCCGTGTCCTAAATTGCTGTCAAAGTGTACCAACTTGTGGGAATACCTACTCAGACTTCTTCTGTACCGGTTGAGAGACATTATTTATGATCTAGAAGAAACTTACTGGGAGCAAGGAAGCGAGGGACTAAGTGCCAAAAAATTGAAATTTAAACAATGGAGGTGATAAAAAGATATCTATAAAACAATTGTGTCTTCTTTCAAACAAGCCATTTGAGATTTCCCCCGACTTGTGACTTTTATCAAACTGTGACATCAGCAGATATCTCCATACATGGTAGATATTTTCTGGTAGACCTTGTTACCATAACCAGACTAAAAGTAGATGTGATAAATAGGGGTGTAACGGTACACAAAAATTTCGGTTCGGTACGTACCTCGGTTTAGAGGTCACAGTTCGGTTCATTTTCGGTACAGTAAGAAAACAAAAAAATATACATTTTTGGGTTATTTATTTACCAAATTTGTAAACAATGGCATAACATACATATACACACAGGGTCCATTGCCAGGGTTAATGTGGTCAACATGTATAAAATAAAAACTAAATAAGATAAGGCTCAGAATGGTTTCTTAACAAAACCTTTCTACATATAAAGTGCTCTTTTGCTTGATTGATTGATTGAGACTTTTATAAGTAGATTGCACAGTACAGTACATATTCCGTACAATTGACCACTAAATGGTAACACCCCAATAAGTTTTTCAACTTGTTTAAGTCGGGGTCCACGTTAATCAACATTAAACTGCCTCAAGTTGTTGCTCAGATTAAATAAAATGACAAAACTTTTCTTCTACATATAAAAAGTGCAACATTGAACAGTTTCAAGTCAACTCAGCCTCAGATTAACTCCCCCCCCAGCCTGGCTAACTTGGCAGTAAGAGGATATATGGGCTCATTGTTCTTCCACCATAGAAGTGGGTCAAATTCTAGTTTTTAATGCAATGTGGACTTATATCTGCTGCTATAAAAACATTTGTTATTGCTTTAGCCCTGCCTGACTTGCCGAGGAGAGGCTGCTTGAATGCGGTGGTGACGCTTGAAATGGGTTAGCATGTGTTATGAGAGTAGCGTATGTGTGTGTGTGGCCCTTTAATATGTGACAGCATGTGAGGTGAGTGTGTGGGCGAGCGAGGTGAGGGAGCAGTAGCTGAGTGCGGGGAGTGGCTAGTGTTTTGTTGGATTGGCTGTGTGCAAGACCTCAATAAAGCCACGATTTGCAACTAATCGCCAGACTCGTCATTTACCCTGGAGTCCGGAGCTGTGGAGACCCACTGCCGAGTAGAGTGAAGGGTGTTGCCCCCGAGAATAAATCGGCCATGGAGGAGTGTCTCCCCTGCGCTCCTCGACTACGGTCTGGGAGCCGGAAGCAGGAAAGGTGCAACACATGTTTGACGTGTTGTCAGAAGCAGATGCTGAACAATGTCGCCAAACCTCCGTCCTCCATGGTTGTATCGCGCAGCCAAAGTGTTCCCAAATGGGAGATCTTAACGAGGCAGGAGGGTCTTCCAGCTCTGGCTTTTACATGTTGTCCTAGCCCGGTCGCTGCTAGCATGTGTAATCGTTCGGTACACCTCCAAACCGAACCGAAACCCCCGTACCAAAACGGTTCAATACAAATACACGTACCGTTACACCCCTAGTGATAAACAGAATTTCTATAATGCAATCTTCTTGCATGGATGTTGGACATTATAATAACACAGAGCTTGTATATTTAAAGCTTCATTGACTGAAAAGGTATTGAAAGGGCAAACTAATAAAGTAACCTTGAGGATGAATTCAACTAAATCAGGGATGACCACACTACGGCCAGCGGGCCAAATGCGGCCCGCCAGCATCTTCAGTTTTGCCCGCCAGCTGGCAGGAGTTCAAGAAACGAGTTTGACCGGAGCGGTGTATCTATTTCATAAATGAATATCCAGTGGTCTGAGTGCTGCCATTTTGTCACCATCTGGTGGTCAACGGCTGTAACTATGGCTTTAATTGTACTTTTGAGCCTACAGCATTCACTTATATGATTTAATCCAAACAACCTTCCCTAGTCATGGTGCACACAAAAAAAATCAACCAGTACAAAAATTCAACAAACATGGTCACACATAACACAACTTGCTCATTGAACTTTGTGGATATTATAAAAACATCCAGTCAACATTAAAAAAAATCACAATGACATCCATGTATATATGTACAGTACAGGCCAAAAGTTTTGACACACCTTTTCATTCAATAGGTTTTCTTTATTTTCATGACTATTTACATGGTAGATTGTCACTGAAGGCATCAAAACTATGAATGAACACATGGAGTTATGTACTTAACGAAAAAAGGTGAAATAACTGAAAACATGTTTTATATTCTAGTTTCTTCAAAATAGCCACCCTTTGCTCTGATTACTGCTTAGCACACTCTTGGCATTCTCTCAATGAGCTTCAAGCACACCTGAGAAGTGAAAACCATGACTACCTCTTGAAGCTCACCAAGAGAATGCCAAAAGTGTATCAGAGCAAAGGGTGGCTATTTTGAAGAAACTAGAATATAAAACATGTTTTCAGTTATTTCACCTTTTTTTGTTAAGTACATAACTCCACATGTGTTCATTAATAGTTTTGATGCCTTCAGTGACAATCTACAAAGTAAATAGTCATGAAAATAAAGAAAACGCATTGAAGGAGAAGGTGTGTTGGCCTGTACTGTATATATTTTTTGTTTTTTGGAATGCAAAAACAAAAAATAACATCCATCGTCATGTTTCTCATAATAATTGTGAACAATAGGTAAAATTCCAAAAAGTTGCAGTTCCCCTTTAAGTCGATGGAAGAATATGCAGAACTCCAGATTTGACTGGGAACGCCCACATTTAAGGGCTGCTCCACCCAGAGTGCATATCTTGGATGAAAACGTGCATTGACAGACTTAAGGCAAGAGAGAAAATGCCACCGAGCCAGAATCTGTACAGTTGGGCCGCTTTTTTATTTTAAAGAGATCTTATTATGCAAAACCAATTTTTCTTATCTGTTGGTAAATGTTTTTGTGTATTTGGGATTCCGATAAGTCCCAAAAATGTGAAATCAAACCATTAAGGCAATGTGGAGCAATTGTATAAGACATCTTGCCTTCTTCCAAACTTGTTCCAAATGAGCCATTTGGAATTTGACCCGAGTTTTCCAAAATGTGACGTCAACAAATATCTCCATAGAAGTTTGAGGTTCACTTGAAAAGCTATTTGCCAGTCTGCCGTTGTAGTTCGACGTTGTAGTCAATCAGTTCCTCTGTTTCCTCTTTCCTCTTGTTGTGGGGCAGACTGGCTCGTACATGCACATGTATCCTTTGCTGTTGCCATTTCTAATACAAAATAGCGTTTAGTTTGAACTTATGTCTGTCAGTAGACTCCATATGGAAACGCTAAAAACTACAACATCGCTGACTTTTTATGGATTTTTGCCTATCGTTCACAATCATTATGAAAGACAAGATGACGGGTGTATCTTTTTTAAAGCATTCTAAATCTTAAATAAATGTAAATAAAGGTCTGATTACAGCAGAGCCAATGGGAAGTCCTCTATTCCGCCCATAAATCCCTCTAAAAAAACATCCAAAAATATTTTGTGATTAAAATATTAACCAAGTAATATTGATATTGTTATTATAAGCGCTAATGCAAAAAAACTATGTATAGTGGCGCCGTGATCAGATGGAGCTAACTAGCTTGTGTCGCTATGTTTTACTCATCGGCTGTTGAGCTGCTTTCTGAACTTAGAGATCGTGAAAGTTTATTGTAGATCATAAATAATGCCTCTCACCTTGATAGTGGAAGGCTGAGGACATAATCCGACGAGTGGGTCAACTTTGGCATCCAATTCAGACCCAGAAATGGCGAGAAAGACACGAAAAGTTGCTTGGTCCCTTTTTTCTTCGCGAGGATTGTGAGTGATTCTTCATCTAAACAGAAATATATCAACATCCTGTCAGTCGTCATCCTAATGACAGCAGACATTGTACAATGTTTTATCATGTTTGTTGGCTCTCATGAAGTCCGCAGTGAGTAATAATCAGTGATGTTGTCGAAGGAAAAAGCGAACGTCGTGATGCGTTTTTGAAATTAATGCACCACGCCGTATGATTAAAGTGAGCAAAATACGTAAATATTAAATGTTATAAATGTGCCTGTTATTACATTACATATATACTTGATGGAGGTTGATGACACTTTATAGGCGGAATAGAGCGACTTCCAATGGCTCCATTGTAGCTGACCTATGATCACCTTTGTTTACCAGTTAGAATGCATAAACAAAGAAAACTATATGTGTGCTTATCTCACATAAGGATTGTAAATCATAAAAAAAAGTGCAATTGCCCTTTAAGCTCATTGGAGAATAGGACCCTAAACGACCTGTAAAGCAGCTGCAGTACATCCAGAATGCTGCTGCTCGAGTCCTGACTAGAACCAGAAAATACAACCATTTCAGTCCAGTGCTTAGGCCACTGCACTGCTTCCTATTTCTCAGAGTTACAGTTATTCTGGAGTACAAGTATTTTTAAAGTACATCTCTGACATGTTAAAACCATATGAACCATCACGGGCCCTGTCAAGCTCAGGGTCTCCATGGTGAGTCTTCATTTTACGGTTATACTCCGAAAATCTGGAACTTTCTTCCAGAAGATGAGACAGTCCTCAACTTTGTCCAAAGCCAGGCAGTAAATGTTATTTATATGTGCTTATCGTATGACAATTTTACTAAAACTATTTTACTGCAGTCTTTGCTTCTAATTGAATTATTTCATGATTATTTTCATGAAGATTTTTTAATTTACCATTTTCTTCGCCTTATTTGAATAATTGTATGAATTTGTAACACTTTGAATTGCTTTGCGTATGAATTGTGTTCTATAAATAAGCTTGCTTCCCTAACACAGCTTGCTTATTAGAAGGATAACAAACAAAGAAGGCAATAATGTCATGCTTCATGATAATAATAATGTCATCACCCTATCATGACCTTTTTCTTGGTTTCCTCCCCAGGTCATTATTTCCTGTGTATTCTTTTGAGCTTGTCTTTATTTCCTGTCCAGCACTCTTTTTTTGTTCTGCTCCCTGTTCTTGCATGCAGGGTCTCTGCAGGTTTCAACATGTCAAATTTAAGACTTTTTTAGACTTTTTTAAGACCATCTTGAAAACAATTTAAGACCATTTCACATCCATACGGACAAAAAATACAACGACAAAGTAAAATCAGAGGTCCAGAATGAATTTTAAGTAGTGAAGTGAAGTGAATTACATTTATATAGCGCTTTTTCTCAAGTGACTCAAAGCGCTTTACATAGTGAAACCCAATATCTAAGTTACATTCAAACCAGTGTGGGTGGCACTGGGAGCAGGTGGGTAAAGTGTCTTGCCCAAGGACACAACGGCAGTGACTAGGATGGCGGAAGCGGGGATCGAACCTGCAACCCTCAAGTTGCTGGCACGGCCGCTCTACCAACCGAGCTATACCGCCCCAAGTATATGAATTCATTCAGTGCTCTTTCACATTGGAAAAACAAAATTGTTAAACTAACTAAATACACCAGGAGCTTCTGTATCCATCCATCCATCCATCTTCTTCCGCTTATCCAAGGTCGGGTCGCGGGGGCAGCAGCCTAAGCAGGGAAGCCCTGACTTCCCTCTTCCCAGCCACTTCGTCCAGCTCTTCCCGGGGGTTCCCGAGGCGTTCCCAGGCCAGCCGGGAGGCATAGTCTTCCCAACGTGTCCTGGGTCTTCCCCGTGGCCTCCTACCGGTCGAACGTGCCCTAAACACCTCCCTAGGGAGGCGTTCGGGTGGCATCCTGACCAGATGCCCGAACCACCTCATCTGGCTCCTCTCGATGTTGAGGAGCAGCGGCTTTACTTTGAGCCCCTCCCGGATGGCAGAGCTTCTCACCCTATCTCTAAGGGAGAGCCCCGCCACCCGGCGGAGGAAACTCATTTCGGCCGCTTATGCCCGTGATCTTGTCCTTTTGGTCATAACCCAAAGCTCATGACCATAGGTGAGGATGGGAACGTAGATCGACCGGTAAATTGAGAGCTTTGCCTTCCGGCTCGCTCCTTCTTCACCACAACGGATCGATACAGCATCCGCATTACTGAAGACGCCGCACCGATCCGCCTGTCGATCTCACGATCCACTCTTCCCTCACTCGTGAACAAGACTCCGAGGTACTTGAACTCCTCCACTTGGGGCAGGGTCTCCCCCGCAACCCGGAGATGGCACTCCACCCTTTTCCGGGCGAGAACCATGGACTCGGACTTGGAGGTGCTGATTCTCATCCCAGTCGCTTCACACTCAGCTGCGAACCGATCCAGTGAGAGCTGAAGATCCTGGCCAGATGAAGCCATCAGGACCACATCATCTGCAAAAAGCAGAGACCTAATCCTGCAGCCACCAAACCAGATCCCCTCAACGCCCTGACTGCGCCTAGCAATTGTCCATAAAAGTTATGAACAGAATCGGTGACAAAGGGCAGCCTTGGCGGAGTCCCACCCTCACTGGAAACGTGTCCGACTTACTGCCGGCAATGCGGACCAAGCTCTGACACTTCACTCGACATCCATTGCTTTCGGTCTCCCCTAGAGGGGGGGGGGGGGGGGGGGGTTACCCACATATGCGGTCCTCTCCAAGGTTTCTCATAGTCATTCACATTGACGTCCCACTGGGGTGAGTTTTCCTTGCCCGTATGTGGGCTCTGTACCGAGGATGTCGTTGTGGCTTGTACAGCCCTTTGAGACACTTGTGATTTAGGGCTATATAAATAAACATTGATTGATTGATTGATTGATCATACAGGGAGCGGACCGCCACAATCAGACAGTCCGATACCCCATACTCTCTGAGCACTCCCCACAGGACTTCCCGAGGGACACGGTCGAATGCCTTCTCCATGTCCACAAAGCACATGTAGACTGGTTGGGCAAACTCCCTTGCACCCTCAAGGACCCTGCCGAGAGTATAGAGCTGGTCCACAGTTCCACGACCAGGGCGAAAACCACACTGTTCCTCCTGAATCCGAGGTTCGACTATCCGGCATAGCCTCCTCTCCAGTACACCTGAATAGACCTTACCGGGAAGGCTGAGGAGTGTGATCCCACGATAGTTGGAACACACCCTCCGGTTCCCCTTCTTAAAGAGAGGAACCACCACCCCGGTCTGCCAATCCAGAGGTACCGCCCCCGATGTCCACGCGATGCTGCAGAGTCTTGTCAACCAAGACAGCCCCACAGCATCCAGAGCCTTAAGTAACTCCGGGCGGATCTCATCCACCCCCGGGGCCTTGCTATCGAGGAACTTTTTAACTACCTGAGCAACCTCAGCCCCAGAGCTTCTGTAGTGTAAACTAATTGAAAAAATATTATCAAACATCGTAACAGCCAATTTTCAGATTTGCCATTGAAGTGTTTTCTAGCAAAAGGTGCCGTGTGCTTCATATCAAGTGTTTTCATGTAACATCAACATCAGCAATGGTAGAAAAAAGCACAACAATATATTGTCTGTGAAAGGAACAGTTAGCATCTCTGCTAAAGCTAAATGGTTAACTTTGGTAATGTTTTTTTTGGCTGTCAGAATTGAGCAAACCGATAAAAACATCTACAGTAAGTACTACTGTATCTGCACAAAGTTGTGAAAAACAGTGTGTGCAGACCGAATGATTGTCTAAAAAGAAGGAAGGCGACAATGGCTTGCAAGCCTCAAACAGAATTTGGATGTGAATAATGTGGATAACATTCAAACGTGCTCAGCTCATTTTGTACCTGGTGTGTATGGATACATTTTACCTGTTTTTTGTGACTTTTTTAAAAACATATTGCTAATACACACATTGGCAAATCTCCATTGCTTTCCTCACCCCACAGTAAGAGGAGTGTAAACACTAAACAGGCAACAATGTCGGTTGCTGTATAAACTTGGAGAGAAAAGATTAGGCATGAGAAGCTGACCTGAAATTATTGGAACAAATAATAATAATAATATAAGAGAAATAAGTTTTTTTATATAGTTTTACTGCTGAGTACACTACTACCACAGAGAAATGAGCGTGTGCTTACTGTATGAAATAGTATGATTTCACTACTAAACATCTCATATTGATCTCCTTTGGCAATTGGCGCCACTTAACCCACATAACACTCCTTTGGGGGGGTTACGTTTCCATGCATCCATCCATTTTCTACCGCTTGTCCCTTTTGGGGTTGCGGGGGGTCGCTGGAGCCTATCTCAGCTGCATTCGGGCGGAAGGCGGGGTACACCCTGGACAAGTCGCCACCTCATCGCAGGGCCAACACAGATAGACAGACAACATTCACACTCACATTCACACACTAGGGACACTTTTTAGTGTTGCCAATCAACCTATCCCCAGGTGCATGTCTTTGTAGGTGGGAGGAAGTCGGAGTACCCGGAGGGAACCCACGCAGTCACGGGGAGAACATGCAAACTCCACACAGAAAGATCCCGAGCCCGGAATTGAACTCAGGACTACTCAGGACCTTCGTATTGTGAGGCAGATGCACTAACCCCTCTTCCACCGTGCTGCTCACGGTGGCAGAGGGGTTACGTTCATCTTTGTAAAGTTGTGCAAGTGTTTCTGGCGTTTCAGCATCTTTTGACACCGACTTATCCCTGATTTTTGACTTTTACATTATCATTCCATTCATTTTCACCGCCATGTTTACAAACGCTTCCCTCCTCGATGGCTGCACATCTGGGTACTAAACACTTTATACGTTTCCATCCACCGGCTTCAACCATGCATTAAATTGATCGTTCAGGAGACACAAATCGTTGAACTTTTACTTACCCATCTTATGCAAGTAATTTGGCTTTGCTGTGGGCTTTGCTGTGGGCTTTCGTTAAGTTTTCTCCACTGCTATGTTAGTTAAGCTGTCAACACACAGCTGCGTGCGCACAGCAATAGCTGGTGGCGTTCGATAAAGTCTGACCGGGCAGCACAGTTAGTTTCGCTGTGTAGTTTGTGAATTTTTGTGAATTTTATTTCTTCGGTCAATGGGCAACAAAATAAACAAACAGTTTTACATAAACAAACTTGTACATTCATAAATTTAAAATGTTGCAGACCGAAAGGGTTTAGGCTGAAGTTGAACACTTATTGCGCCTAACCTTATAAACAAAGTCAAATACAAGATGAGCTTCCAAAAATTATGACATTTCCTTTTCACAACATATTATAAATACACATTGTACACAACATAAATACTGTTCAATTATATACACAGTAAAGGCATGTGAAATATCCTTGTACACATGTTAAACCTTTGCACCAATTATATACTATATACAAACAATTATACTTCCAATATTATTTATATCCCACATTTAGTTTTTAATTAACATTGATAATGGTATTAACTACTATGTTGATCCAAGAGTGATATATTTTTCCAAGACATTGGTCTTGGCCTACTGAAACCCACTACTACCGATCACGCAGTCTGATATATATCAATGATGAAATCTTAACATTGCAACACAGGTCCTGAGATATATCAATGATGAAATCTTAACATTGCAACACATGCCAAAACGGCCGGGTTAGATTAGTAAAGTGCAATTTTAAATTTCCCGCAAAATATTCTGCTGAAAACGTCTTGGTATGATGACGTTTGCGCGTGACATCACGGATTGTGCGGACATATTGGGACACCATTGTGGCCAGCTATTAAGTCGTCTGTTTTCATCGCAAAATTCCACAGTATTCTGGACATCTGTGTTGGTGAATCTTTTGCAATTTGTTTAATGAACAATGAAGACAGCAAAGAAGAAAGCTGTAGGTGGGATCAGTGTATTAGCGGCTGGCTGCAGCAACACAACCAGGAGGACTTTGAGTTGGATAGGAGACATGCTACCGTGAGTACGCAGCTTTGGCTTCCAAACATTTGATCGCTTGCCCGTACGTGCGTGTCGCTATGTGCATGTCACGTACGTAACTTTGGGGAAATATATGTGCTGTATGAACTTTATGGAGGTGAACGGTACTTTGGGCTGTGGGATTGAGTGTGTTGTGCGGGTGTTTGATTTTTATTGGTGGGTTATATGGACGGGAGGGGGGAGGTGTTTGTTATGCGGATTAATTTGTGGCATATTAAATATAAGCCTGGTTGTGTTGTGGCTAATAGAGTGTATACTGTATATGTCTTGTGTTTATTTACTGTTTTAGTCATTCCCAGCTGAATATCAGGTCCCACCCGCCTCTCACAGCATCTTCCCTATCTGAATCACTTCCACAGCCCTCTAATCCTTCACTTTCCTCATCCACAAATCTTTCATCCTCACTCAAATTAATGGGGTAATCGTCGCTTTCTCGGTCCGAATCGCTCTCGCTGCTGCTGGCCATGATTGTAAACAATGTGCAGATGTGAGGCGCTCCACAACCTGTGACGTCACGCTACTTCCGGTACAGGCAAGGCTTTTTTATCAGCGACCAAAAGTTGTGAAGATGTTCTCTACTAAATCCTTTCAGCAAAAATATGGCAATATCGCGAAATGATCAAGTATGACACATAGAATGGACCTGCTATCCCCGTTTAAATAAGAACATTTCATTTCAGTAGGCCTTTAAAGTGTTTTTTAAATGTGTGAATGGAACTGGAACATTTTAAGGAATCATCCAAGCTGTTACACAGTTGAACCCCCCTGACAGAAACACATCTACTTTTTAAGCTCGTTCTTATGTTTGCTTTCTGAAAGACAGCTGAACCTCTGAGGTAGGTAAACCTACTCAGTGGCCTAGTGGTTAGAGTGTCCGCCCTGAGATCGGTAGGTTGTGAGTTCAAACTCCGGCCGAGTCATACCAAAGACTATAAAAATGGGACCCATTACCTCCCTGCTTGGCACTCAGCATCAAGGGTTGGAATTGGGTGTTAAATCACCAAAATGATTCCCGGGCGCGGCACCGCTGCTGCCCACTGCTCCCCTCACCTCCCAGGGGGTGATCAAGGGGATGGGTCAAATGCAGAGGACAAATTTCACCACACCTAGTGTGTGTGTGACAATCATTGGTACTTTAACTTTAACTTTAACATAGGGACTCTCCCTAGGTTTGAACCTCTCCTGTAGACACCGAGGCAGCATGTGGTTATGAGCTTTGTATGTCACAATAGCAGTGTTGAGGTCAACAAGATCGTGCAGTTTTAATGTTTTTAATTTAATAAACAGAGCATTGGTATGGTCATGATAATCCGCATAATTTACAATTCTAATCGCTTTATTTTGAAGTAAGAAAATAGAGTTGATGTTTGATTTGTAATTGTTACCCCAGATTTCAACACAATAATTAAGATATGGGAGTACGAAATAATTATATAACATGTTAAGAGACTTTTGTTTTACAGAGTTTTTAATTTTATGTGACATAGCAATGATTTTTGGCCATTTTTGTCTTGAGTATATTTATGTACAGTTTCCAATTTAATTTATCATCTATATAGATTCCCAAAAATGTTGTTGAATACACCCTTTCTATCTCCATATCATAAATTCTTATATGACACTGTATGTTGTTTATCCTATTTGCCAAAAATTATATATTTTGTTTTATTTAGGTTGATTAATAGTTTATTGGCATCAAACCATCGCTTTAGTATGTGGAGTTCACTCTCTACAGTCTCTAGGAGTTGGCCAAGGTCTTGCCCAGAACAGTACAGACTTGTATCCTCAGCAAACAGAATACAGTTGAGTTTTTTTTAAAGATTTTACAAATATCATTAATATACAATAAAAACAATTTTGGTCCCAGTACAGAACCTTGGGGTACTCCATGTGTTATAATCTTTTTATCTGAATCTACATTATTCATATGCACATACTGTTCTCTGCCACCAAGATAACTTCTCAACCAATCATGAGCAATACCTCTGACACCATACCTCTGCATTTTGTTTAAAAGTAATGTGTGATCGATGGTGTCAAAGGCCATGCTCAGGTCAATAAAAACGCCAGCAACAGCAAACTCCCTCTTATCAAATGCAGTGGTTAACTCCTCAACTAATTCCATCACTGCCATGGAAGTGGACCTGTTTGATCGAAAACCATATTGGTGTTCACTTAGCAAGTGATGCTTATCAATAAAACTGTCTAATCTTGATACGAATCATTTTTCAAGGACTTTTGAAAATTGTGGGAGTAAAGAAATAGGCCTATAGTTGGTGAACTGATGCTTATCTCCACTTTTGAAGATGGGAATAACTTTTGCCGTTTTCATCTTCGTTGGGAAGACACCTTTTATAAAAGAACTATTGCATATATAAGTGAAGGGAACAGCTATAAAATCAACAATTTCCTTGACAAGAGAAAAGTCCCAAGTCACAGCAGTCTGTTGACTTCTTGTTTTTCTGAGAATTTACAATTTCTATGATTTCACTTTCATGAACGGGAGAAATAAAAAACGATTCTAAGTTGCTTTGAATGGTTTGTTCATTAAATTTGACACTGTTTTCGGGTTGTACAATTTCATTTGCTAAATTGGGTCCAACATTCACAAAGAAGGTGTTAAAAGCATCCGTTATTTCCTTAGGGTCATTTATAGCTTGATTATTTTCTATGAAATAGCTTGGATGTTCCTTATTTGTCATGGTTTTTTTTTTAATGATACCATTTAAAACTTTCCACGTACCCTGGATGCTATTTTTATGTTGTTCTAATAGGTTACAGTAATATGTTCTTTTGCTGTGCTTTATTATTTGTGTTAACTTAATTTTGTACGTTTTATATTTGTGTTCAGTTTCTTTGGTTCTGTGCTTTAAATGTCTTCTGTAAAGATAATTTTTCTTTTTGTAGGACTTCAATATTCCCCTTGTGATCCACGGTTTGTCCTTAACAGTGCTGTCCTTAATGTCATGTTTTTGAATTGGACAGTGCTTATCATACAGTTTTATGAAAATGTTAAGAAAAGTTTCATATGCTTCATCTGGATCTGTGGAGGTATAAACCTCCCCCCAGTCTTGAGCACATAACTCAGACTTGAATGCTGCCATAGTTTCTGGTGTTTGGTGTCTAACAAATCTATATTGAACTGCTTTTTTGGTTTTTCTCTTATTAAAGAAATTGTGGAAAATGCTGAATACAGGTAGATGATCACTTATGTTATTGAGTAGTAGTCATGCTGTTATTTGATTCTCCGGTTGATTGGTGAAAATGTTATCTATCAGTGTGGCAAAGTCTACTGTTATTCTGGTTGGTTTTGTGATAAGGGGAAATAAATTATTGATGTACAATCCTGTTATAAAATCTGTTGTTTTGGTAATGTCCATGGGTTTCAGAAGATTAATATTGAAATCACCACACACAATATGGATCTTGTTTGACTTACTAAACAAACAATCTAATGTTTGATTGAATGTGTCTAGACATGATCCAGGAGTTCTATAAACACAACTGACATTTATTTTTTTGGATTTTTCTACTTCAATTTCTACAGTTATATACATTCAAAGACTCCAGCTATAGCAGTTGATTTGCTGTCAATCTTTTAAATTTCGATTTACAAAAAGTGCTACTCCTCCTCCCCTTTTTCCAACTCTGTTTGTAGTGAATAATTCATAACCTTCCAATCTCATTTCACAACATTGTTCTCATTGAGTCAAGTCTCTGAGACTGCAACAACACTACATTTGTTGAACTGGCTCAGATATTCTCTAATATTTTCATAGTTTTTATACAAACTTCGGCTATTAAAATGTATTATGGTAAATAATTTGTCCACATTCACACATTTAAATTGTTCATCTGTGTAGTACTCACAGTTTCTGGTAATATCATTGTAAAGATTACAATCCGGATCGATGTCACTGCCAAACTCATTTGAATTGCAGTTGTAATTGATATTGTCATATACTGTAAGTCTAGTTGGATGTTATTATAAATATTATACAGTTCACTACTATGATTATTATCAGTACTTCTACATTCTAATTCCTTATCACCAACATTAGTAAAGATATTTTTCATTCAATCTCCATTATATTTTAGTTTTTTCTTTTTCTTTGTACAGATAACACATTTGTATCCACCTCCACTGAAACACTTGCACTGAAACACACACTCACACACACACACACCCACACACACACAAACACACGCACAAAACTGACAAGACTTTTACTCTATTATGGGCGTCCCAAAGCAGTTCAAGAGAAAACAAGTTTGTATTTGGTATTAGGTTAGTGTTTATACGTGGTGTTGAGTATACGTCTTTATGATCCAAGGTAAGAAAAAGTAAAAAACAACAAAAATAGTCTGAGCATTTAAAAAATGAGCTAATCAAAAATCTCACTGTAGCTGTCCTCATCAAAAATGGAATGATCAAAAAATGAGCTCGACAAGAGTGCAATTGTAACTGCCCAAAAAATGGAACAATCGACATTATCTGAACTGTTCGAGGTCTTCAAGTTCTCTCACCAGTATCACTTTTGCTTGTTCCGGCGAAGATCCATTCAGCTGAATGAAAACCTTGCCGTTTCTTGTCCATGTGGCTCCAATCTTATAGTTTTTCCTCAGGATCCGTGCTTCCCGTGCTATAGCCAATATTTTCTTGGTCAGATGCTCGTTGATATGCACCGCTGATCCCTTCAACTTTCTTCCTTGTCTAAGTAGTTCCGTTTTGTGTCTCCGGTTTACAAAGCTCACAAGGACTGCAGGCTTTGCTTTGTCTCTGCGTGGCAGTGTATGACATGCTGAGATATTGTTTGCATCCACGTGTATATCTTTTCCTTTCAAAAAGTGCAAGACTTGGTCCTCCAGAGTTTGCAGATCCTCTGTCTCTGCGTCCTCTCCAACATTCCTGCCCGCCGTAGCAGCTCGGGCATATGAGCGCCCCTGACATGAAGTTTAGCGACTTTCGTATTTCCTCTATGTCATTCTCCATCTGTGCGCTCTTCTTTGGAGGAGGCATGACAAAAATTGCGTCTATGCTTCCCACGCCTTTTCTTTGTATTTTGACAGAATGGATTTGATAATAGTTACTTAATGCTGTCGCAACTTACGGGAGCGCCGCCATCTTGTTTTTTGTCTAGTTACGTTATAGCATCCTCAAAAATCGAAACATTTCAAAGCGAGACTGAAGTTTATGTAAGTTTTCAATAAAATGAACGTCAATAGATTTTTAAGACCTTTCAAAATCGTATTTAAGACCTTTTATGAGATTTTAGGGGAATTTTAGACATTTTTAGGCCTTAAATTCAAATAATTGGATAAAATACTTTTTTAGACTTTTTAAGACCCCGTGGATACCCTATGCATATCTTGCAGGGACTTGACCTTGGCTTCTGAGCGCTGGCGTCCTCACCTGTCCCTGATTCTCAATCAGGAGGGAGTGTTTTTCAGCGCCGTCAGGGTGGATTGTGGATTGTACGTGGTTTGTCTTAGTGTTCCTTCTGTGTGTTTGGTGCACACTATGGGCCTCATACAGCGCGCAAGGGCTGTATAATTAATCAAATTAATCAAAAGATTACGGCTTTTCACGATCAGGAAAATATTATAATTAGAGATGTCCGATAATATTGGGCTGCCGATATTATCGGCCGATAAATGCTTTAAAATGTAATATCGGAAATTATCGGTATCGGTTTCAAAAAGTAAAATTTATGACTTTTTAAAACGCCGCTGTACGGAGTGGTACACGGACGTAGGGAGAAGTACAGAGCGCCATTAAACTTTAAAGGCACTGCCTTTGCGTGCCGGTCCAATTACATTATATCCACGGCTTTTCACACACACAAGTGAATGCAATTCATACTTGGTCAACAGCCATACAGGTCACACTGAGTGTGACCGTATAAACAACTTTAACACTGTTACAAATGTTACAATTACACTGTGAACCCACACCAAACAAGAATGACAAACACATTTCGGGAGAACATCCGCACCGTAACACAACATAAACACAACAGAACAAATACCCAGAACCCCTTGCAGCACTAACTCTTCCGGGACGCTACAATATACACCCCCACCTCAACCTCCTCATGCTCTCTCAGGGAGAGCATGTCCCAAATTCCAAGCTGCTGTTTTGAGGCATGTTAAAAAAAAATAATGCACTTTGTGACTTCAATAATAAATATGGCAGTGCCATGTTGGCATTTTTTCCCATAACTTGAGTTGATTTATTATGGAAAACCTTGTTACATTGTTTAATACATGCAGCGGGGCATCACAACAAAATTAGGCATATCAATGTGTTAATTCCACGACTGTATATATCGGTATCGGTTGATATCGGAATCGGTAATTAAGAGTTGGACAATATCGGAATATCGGATATCGGCAAAAAAGCCATTATCGGACATCTCTAATAAATACCAATGTTTTCAAATTATTGAATAATCAGGTATTGTATTTTCCAGACCATAGGGCGCACAGGATTATAAGGCGCACTGCCGATTAATTGATTTTGGATCTTTTTTCATATATAAGGATTATAGGGCGCATTAAAGGAGTCATATTATCTTTTTTTTTTCTGAATGTAAAAGACTTCCTTGTGGTCTACATAACATGTAATGGTGGTTCTTTGGTCGAAATGTTGCATAAACTATGTTTTACAGATCATCTTCAAGCCGCTTTCTGACAGTCGCTTTAGGATGCGCCGTTTTGTGGGCGGTCTTATTTACGTCGCTCACCTTCAGCAGCGTCTTCTCCCCGTCATTTTTGTTGTAGCGGTGTAGCGTGCAAGGACGGGTGTGGAAGAAGTGTCAAACGATTGAACTAACTGTTTTAATGACATTCAGCATTTACTTAAATCAATAACGGAGCAGCATCTCCTCATTCGCCGGAAATGTGTCCCGTGAAAAACCTCTCTGATAACTGAAGTTCCTTGGGTGAATAATATAAACTCACTAGACCGGTATATTTTAGCGCTTTCATGGCAGATATAAAGAAAGAACTTTACACTATTTTATATTAGATATGGCAACAGCGGAGGATGAATGTCCCATAACAAGAAGATAGAGAAAAAGACGAACTTCAAAGGCGGACGTGCGCAATTTTTCAGGACTTATGCAGATCCCAAATACAGATCAGCAGGTACCAGAAAGTAAGAAAAGTTGCTTTTGAATAATCTTGCGAAACAAAACGCCAGATAATATGTCTTAGCTTATGCACACATTAATAATACTCGTATGTTGAAGCACAGCACAATCCATCAAGCGGTGTGGCTTCATAGCTTACCAAAGTCGAACTAAAGTATTTTGTTAGATTTTTGAGCGCTGTGTGTAATGTTCTATATTTTCAATGGAACATATAAAATGTTGGTGTTGTTTACTTGAGTCATATTGC